>NW_027287744.1:0-73406 GCF_047511675.1 Marmota flaviventris
CCTTAAAACCTAAATATAAACTTAACCCAAACACTAATTTTAAACCTAAACCTAACCCTAACACTAACCTTAATCTAACCCTAATCCCAAATCTAAACCTAAAACTAACACTAACACTAACCCCAACCCTAACCCTATCATTAACTCTAACCCTAACCCTAACCCTCACCTAACCATAATTCTAAACCAAACATTAACCCTTACTTTAAACCTAACACTAACCATAAACTTAACTATAACCATAACCCAAACACTAATTTTAAACCTAACTTTAACCCTAACAGTAACCCTAACCTAAAATCTAATCATAAATTAAACCTAACACTAACCCTAATATTTACCCTAACATGAACTCTAACCATAATCCTAATCCTATGCTGACCATAACCGTATCCTAAACCTAATCCTAACACTATCTGAACCCTAACACTCACCATAACCATAACCTTCACCATAAACTAAACTTAACCCTAACACAAAACCTAATCATCACTCTATCACTAACACTAACCCTAACTCTAACCTTAACCCTAACACAATCCTTAACCCTGACCGTAACCTAAACACAAACAATAAACTGAACCCTAACACTAACCCTAACACTAATCTAAAACCGACAACTAATTCTAAAACTAACCCTAACCCTAACACTAACCCTAACACTATAACCTAAACCTAAAACTAAAACTAAAACTAACACTTACCCTAACACTAAAACTAACCCTAATCCTAACCATAAACATAACACTAACCCTAACCTTAAAATTAACCCTAAACCTAAGCCTCTCACTAACACTAACCCTAACTCTAACCCTAATTCTAACACAATCATTAACCACGACCGTAACCCTAACACAAATGATACCCTTAACCATAAAAGTAACCCCAACACTAACATTAAACTGACACCTAATTCTAAAACTAACACTAACCCTAACCTTAACACAAACCCTACCCCTAACAAAAAACATAAACTGAACCCTAACACAAACCCTAACACTAACCTTGAACCTACACCTAATGTAAAACTAGCCACAAACATAACCCAAACCCTAACCCTAATAATAACCCTAATAATAAACCTAATCCTAACCTGAACACTAATACTAACACTTACCCAAACCTTAACAATATATTTAAACCTAACCCTAACACTAACCTTAACACTAACCCAAACACAATATCTAACGGTAACCCTAATACTAACCATAAACATAAACTGAATGCTAACCCAAACACTGTTCCTAACCCTAACCCTAAACCTAACCCTAACCCTACACCTAACACTAACACTAACCCTAACTGTAAACCTAAACCTAATCCTTACCGTTACCCTAATAATAAAACGAAACACAAACCCTAACCTTAAACCTCACAGTAACACTAACCCTTACCCTAAACTAACCCAGAACTAGAACCTAACCCTAAACCTTACCCTAACACAAACCTTAACCCTAATCCTAATCCAAACACTAACCCTAATCCTTACCCTTACTTTAACCCTAACACTAACCATAATCCTTAATCTACACTAACCCGAACCCTAACCCCAATCCTAACTCTACCCTAACCATAACCCTAACACTAACACTAACCCTAAACCTTACCCCAAACTTAACCTTAATCTAACACTAACCCTAAAACTAACCATAAAACTAACTCTAACCCTAGCCCAATCACTAATTTTAAAACTAAGCCTAACATTATTTCTGACAGTATCCCTAACCCTAGCTTTAATCCTAAACCTAAGACTAACCAAACACTAATTTTAACCCTAATCCTAAAAATAACACTAACTCTAACCCTAAAACTAACACTAAACCTTACATAAACCTAACACTAAACATAACCCTAACCATAACCTTAACACTAAGCCTAACCCTTACCCTAAACCTAAACCTAACCCAAATCTTAACACTAAACCTTACTTCTACCCTAACCCTATCATGAACCCTAATCCTAAACCTAACCTTAAACCTAACACTAAACTTAATGCTAACCCTAACACTAACACTAATCCTAACCCTAAACCTCATTCTAACCTGAACCCTAAACTTAATACAAACCCTTATGCTAACCCTAACCCTAACCCTAACCCTAACCCTAAACCTAACCCTAAACCTCATTCTAACCTTAACCCTAAACTTAATACAAACCCTTATGCTAACCCTAACAATAACCCTAACCCTAACCCTAACCCTAATCCTAACTGATAGTCCTAATGCTAGCCATAAACACCACACAAACCTAGCCTTATTCTAGCCCTTAAATTAGCCCTAATTATAACCCTAACTGTAAACGTAGCCCTGGCTTTAACCCTAACCATCACCCTAGCCCTAACCCAAGCTCATATCCCAACACTTACCCAAAACCCAACCCTGACACTAACCCTAGGCCGAAACCTAACCCTAGCCCTAATCCTAACCTTAACCCTAGCACTAACCTTATCTCTAACCTTATCCATTAACCTAAAGATAAGCCTAACTCAAATGCTAACCCTAGGCCTGACACTAATCCTATCATTAACACAAACCCTATCCATTACTCTAAACTTAACTTGCAGCCTAAACCTAACCCTATCCATTACCCTACTTCTAACCCTAACCTAAACGCTAATTCAACACTTAACTCTAAACCTTAAACTAAACCAAACCCTACCCAACCCTGACTCCAATAATATGCCTAGCTCTTAATCTGACCCTTAGCCTAAATGTAGTCCTTACACTAAACCTAGACATAACCTAACCCTAAAACTATTCCTAACCAAAACCCTAGATCTGACATTAGCCATATCCTTAAACTAGCCCTAGCCCTAACTCAAAAACTCAAACCTAGCCCTAAAGCTAGCCTTAATAATAACCCGAACCCTAACCAAACCCTAAACCTAATTCTACTCTCACTCTATCCCTAAACCTAGGTATATCACCCTCCTTTTTCCTAAACCTAACCCTATCTCTAACACTAACACTAACTCTAACCTTAGCCCTAACCCTAACATTAACCTTAGTGCTAATCCTAGGCCGTATTCAGACCTAACCTTAAACCTACCCCTAACTCTATCCATAAAACTAACTCTAACTCTCGCCCTAGCCCTATATCAAATTCTAACCCTATCTGTTTTCACACCCGTAACACTAGCCCTAATTTAGACCTAACCATAGCCCTAGCTCTAAATCTAGATCTAACCATAACAATTAATATAAGATTTAACCTCAACTTACTCATAGCCCTAAAACTATCGCTAATCCCAAAACTAGCCCTAACCCTAGCCCTAGATCTAAAACAAAACTGAGCCATAGCTCCAACCCTAACCCTAACCTAAACATAACCCTAGACCTGACTTTAGCCCTATCCTTAATTCTAACCCTAACACTAACACAAATCCTAACCCTACACCTAGCCTTAACCCTTGCCCTAATTTGAGTCCTATTCCTAAAACTAAAATTAACACTGATCCTGACTCTGACCCTAACACTAGCAATATCTTTAATCATCCCCCTAAATCTAAAGCCAATATAAATACTAGACCTAGTCCTAATACTAACCCTAATACTAGCCCTAATCGTAATCCTAGTTTTTACATTAGCCGTAGTCCTACACTAGCCCTAACCTAACCCAAAACCTACCCCTAATCCAAGCACTAATCTTAGTTTTAATTGTAGTCCTAACCCTATTCCTAGCCCTTACACTTAACCTAAACCTAACCCTAAACCTAAACCTTGTCCTAACTTGAAACCTAAACAGAACCATAGCCCTATACCTAACTATAACATTACCCCTCAACCTAGATATAATTTTATTCATTACCCTAAACATAACCCTAAGAAAATTCTAATCCTAGGACTAACTGTCACCATATCCCTCACCTAACCATAACCCTAGTCCTAAATGTAGCTCTAATCCTATCCATTACCTGAACCATATGTTTATGCAAATTCTACCCCTAGACCTAACTCTAACCCTAGTCCTTACCCTAAACCTGTACATTATACTAAACCTAACCTGAACCTGAAACCTAACCATATCCATTACCCTAACCCTAATTCTAATTTTAGCCCTAACCTTAAAACTTAACCTAACCCATACCCTAAGCCTGACTCTGACCCTAATAATACCCCTAGGTGTAAAGCTGACCCTAACACTCCACATAAACCTTACAATAGACCTGGACATAAACCTAAACCTAAAACTATCGTTAACCAAAACCCTAGAACTGACATTAGCCCTAGACCTAATTAGCCTTAATCCTAAACCAAACCGTACTCCTAATCCTAGCCCTAAGACTAGTCTTAATCCTAGTCCTAACCTTAAAGGGAGCCCTACCCTTAATTTTATCCCATGCCCTAGCCCAAAACCTAGCTGTAACATCATACCTTACCCTAACCCTAACCCTAACTCTAGGCCAAAACCTAACACTAACCATAGTGCTAATCCTAGCCTTAATTTAACCCTAATCCTGAAACTAATCCTATTCCTAGGCCTAAGACTAACTCTAACTCATGCCCTAGCCCTATCCAAACTTCAAAACTTATCCCTTAACATAACCCCAAACCTAGCCCTACATCCTCGCCCCAACCCTAACTCTATCCATCACCCTATCCCTAAACCTGATTGTAAAACCTAACCTTAAGCCCAAATCTCACCCTAACACTAGCCCTAAACCTAATGCTAATTGGAAAACTAGACTAACACTACTCTACCCCTAAAACAAAACTGAACCATAATCCTAACCCTAAAGCTTAACCTAAAACAAACAAAACCTTACATCTATCTCTAAACTTAGCCATATTTTGAGTCCTGCCCTAACCATAGAAATAACCCTAACCCTGAGTTTGACCCTAATAGTACACGTAGCTCTAAACCTTGCCATAACGCTAACCCTAGAACTAGCCCTAATCAGAAAACTAGTTTTTTCACTAGCCGTAGCCCTAATGCAAACACAAATTTTAGCACTATTCCAAGCCCTGACTCTAACCCAAACCGTACCGGTACCTCTAACCCATTCCTTACCATAAACCAAACCCTAACCCTAATACTATTCTAGTCCTAACATAATCCTTACCCTACTCTATATCTATCACAAGTCCTAAACCTAGGCTTAATTTTAGCTTTAACCGTAACCCTAACCCTGACCCTTATTCTGACCTTAACACTAACCCTAGATCAAAACCAAACCCTAACCCTAAACTGAACCCTAACACTACCCCTACCGGTAAACCTATACTAAAACCTAACATTAACACTAGCATTAGACCAAACCTAATACTTAATAGAATCATAAATCAAGCCTTAGCCCTAAACAAAAACCTAGCACTAGTACTAAAAATAACCGATAAACTAACATAAAGACTAAACCTATCATTAGACCACACTCTAGTACTAATTGTGGTCCTAACCATAAAACTAACCCTAACCCAATGATGTCACTTAATCTAATAGAAATCCTAGCTCTAACCTTATAGTATAACAAAACCTAACCCTAACACTAGACTTATCCATAACCCTGACCCTAACATTAGCCATAAACATATCCCTAGTTCTTATATTACCCATAGCCCTAACATTAGCCGTAAACATCACACAAAATTTAGCCCTTATCCTAGCCTTAAACTTAGCCCTAATCATAACCCAAAATATAAGCTTAGACCTAAACCTAATGCTAATGCTCACCCTAGCCCTAAACCTAGCTCAAACTCTAATCCTTAGTCTAAACATAACCCTAATCCTAAGCCTAACCCTAGCTCTGACTCAAATCCTAGGACTAACTCTCACCATATCCCTCACCTAACCATAACCCTAGTCCTAAATGTAGCTCTAATCCTATCCATTACCTGAACCATATATTTATCCTAGGCCTAACCCTAGCTCAAATGCCTACACTTACCCTAAAACTAACCCTAACATTAACCCTAGGCCTAACCCTAACCCTAACTCTAAACCTAACCTTAAGCCTAACCATAACCTTAGCTTTAACCTTATCCATTACCCTAAAGATAAGCCTAACTAAAATGCTATCCCTAGGCCTAATGATAACCATATTGCTAACACTAACCAATCCATTATTCTAAACCTAACCAGAACTATAACCTAATTCTATCTATTACCCTAACCCTAACCCTAAACCACTGTTAATTCAAGCTATAACCCTAAATCGTAACCTAAACCAAACCCTACCAAGACCCTGACCCTAATAATACACCTAGCTCAAAACCTGACTCCTACCCTAAACCTAACCCTTATACTAGACATAGCCATAACCTAACACTAAAACTAATACTACCCTGAACCTAGACCTGACATTAGCCCTAGTCTTAGAAATGACACAAACCCTCAGTTTAACCCTAAAACAAGCCTTAATCCTAACCCAAACCCTAACCTTAGTCTTAACCCTAATTCTGACCCTTGCCTTAGCTATAAACCTAGCTATAACCCTGTACATTCCCCTAAACCTAATCCTAACCCTAACACTAACCCTAATCCTAACCCTAGGCCTAACCCTAACAGTAACCCTAGTGCTAATCATAGCACTAATTTAGCCCTAACCCTAAACCTACCCCTAACCCTAGGCCAAAGAGTAACCCTAACTCTTGCCCTAGCCCTATTTCTAGTTCTAATCTTATCCATTACCATAACCCTAACACTAGCCCTAACCTTATCCTAAACCCTAGCCATAGACCTAAACCTAGATCTAACCATAACAATAAATCTAAGCCTAAACTTCACCCTACCACTAGCTCTAACACTATCACTAATCATAAAACAAACCCTAAAACTAGGCCTAGTTCTAAAACAAAACTGAACCATAGCCCTATCCCTAACCCTAGCCTAACCTTAACCTGAGACCTGACATTAGCCCTATCCCTAGACCTAATCCTAGTTCTAAGCCCAGCCTTAATCCTTATGCTGATCTGAACCCCAACTCTATCCCTGATTTTATCCCTTATCCTAGCATTAATCATAGCTATAACATCATACCTTACCCTAAGCCTAATGCTAAACCTAACCCTAGCCCTAAACCTAGGCCTAAATCTAATACTAACCCTAGCAGTAATCCTAGGTCTAATTTAGCCCTAACAGTAAACCTAACCCTATCCCTATCCCTAAGACTAACTCTAACTCTTGTCCTAGCCCTATCCCTAATTCTAAACCAATCCCTTACCAAAATCCAAAATCTAGCCCTTTCCCTAGCCACAAAATTAGCCCTAACCTTTGCCCAAGGCTTAAACCTGGATCTAAAACTAAAATTAGGTAGAAACCTCACCCTAACACTAGCCCTACACCTAATGCTAATTTGAAAACTAGCCCTCAATCTACCCTAAACTTCAAAGAAAACTGAGCCAAAACCCTAACCCTTAACCTAAACCAAACCCTAAAGCTACACCTAGTCCTAAACCTAGCCCTAATTTGAGTCCTAACCCTAACCCTAGAAATAACCCTGTCACTAACTCATCCCCTAAACTAAACCTAGCTCTAAACATTGCCCTAACACTAACCCTAGAACTAACCAAAAACAGAAACCTAGATTTTTCATTAGCTATAGCATTATGAAAACACAACTCCCAGTCCGAATCCGAGATCTAACCCTATTTTTTAACTCTAACCCTAACCCTAACCCTAGCCCTAAACCTAAACCTAACCCTAACCCTACCTTAAACCCTATTCCTTTCCCTAAGTCAAACTCTAAACCTAATGGTAACATAGTCCAAAAATTTATCCTTAATCTACCCCAAACACTAATTCTATTACTAGTCCTATCCTAGCCCTCATTCTAGATTTAATCCTAATTCTAACCCTAACCCTTATTCTGATCCTAACACTAACTCTAGATCTAAACCTGTCCCTAATCATAAACCAAACACTAACACTACACTTACCAGTAAACCAATACTTAAACCTAACAGTAACATTAGAACTAGATGAAACCTAATTGTAAATATAGTCATAAATCTAGCCCTAGTACTAAACAAAAACCTAGCACTAGCCCTAACAATAACCGTTAACCTAATTTACAGTATAACCCTATCCCTAGAACCAACGCTAGTTGTAATTCTGGCACTCACCCTAAACCTAACCCTATCCTGAAAAACGAACCATAACCCTAAACAAACTCTAGCTCTAAACCTTATCCTAACCCAAAACCTAACCCTAACACTAGACATTTCCATAACCCTGACCCTAAAACTAGCCATAAACATATTCCTAGCTCTTATATTTCCCATGGCCCTGAAGTTAGCCCTGAACCTCACACAAAACCTAGCCCTAATCCTAGCCCTAAACCGAGCCCTAATCATAACCCTAACCATAATCCTAGACCTAAGCCTAATCCTATGCTCGCCAAAGACCTAGACATAGCTCAAACTCTAACCCTTATCCTAAATATAAACCTCACCCTAACCCTATCCCTGCCTCTGACCCTAAAACTCGCCCAAGACCTCGCCCTAGCTCAAATGCTAATACTGACCCTAAAACTATGCCTGACACTAACCCTAGGCCTAACCCTAACCCTAGTCCTAATTGTAACCTTATTCCTAGCCCTATCCTTACCTCTGACACTATCCATTACTCTAAAGATGAGCCTAACTCATATGCTAACCCTAGGTGTAATGCTAACCCTATCGCTATCACTAACCCTATCCATTACTCTAAGTCTAACGTAAGCCATAAACCTAATCCTATCAATTACCCTATCCGTAACCCTAAACCTAAAGCTAATTTAATCCTTAACCCTAAAACTTAACCTAAAACAAACCCTACCCAAACTCTGACCCTAATAATACACCTAGCTTTAAACCTGTCCCTTACCTAAACCTTTACACTAGACCTAGCATTAACCTAACCCTAAAAGTAACACTAGCCATAAATCTAGACCTGACATTAGCCCTGTCCCTAATCCTAGCCCTAGCCCTAGCCCTAACAAAAACCGTCATCCTAGTACTAACCATAGCCTTAAACCTAACCCTAGCTCTAACCCTAATTCTAACTCTTGCCCTATCCCTAAACTTAGCTATAACCCCATCCCTTACCCTAAACCTAACCCTAACCCTAGACCTAACCGTAACACTAACCCTAGCCCTAAATCTACCCCTAATTTAGCCCTAACCCTAAAGCTAACCCTAACACTGGCCCTAAGACTAACTCTAACTCTCACCCTATCCCTATTTCTAATTTTAACTCTATCCGTTAATAACCCTAACACTAACCCTAACCTTAGCCTTAAACATAGTCATAGCCCTAAACCTAGATCTAACCATAAAAATAAATCTAAGACAAATCCTCACCATACCACTAGTGCTAACATTATCGCTAATCCTAAAAAGTAGCCCTGGCTGTAAAACAAAACTGTGGCAAAACCCTAACATTAAACCTAACCATAACATAATCCTAGACTTGAAATTAGACCTATTCCTAATACTTACCCTCACCCTTACACAAACCCCAACCCTACACCTAGCCTTAACCCTAGCCCTAATTAGAGTCTATCCCTAACTCTGATCAGTAACACTGATCCTGACTCTGATGGCAACATGAACCCTATCTCTAATCATCACCCTAAACCTAAATATAATCTACACACTAGATTTAAACATAATGCTAAACTTAACACTAGCCATAATCATAACCCTAATTCTAACATAAGCCCTAGTCCTAAATAGCCCTAATCTAACTCAAAACCTAGACCTAATCAGAGCCCTAACCCTAGCTTTAACTCTAGCACTAACCCTAACTCTTACGCTAAAACTTAACTTAAACCTAACCATAAACATAAACCTTGTCCTAACCTGAAATCTAACCCAAACCATAGCCCTAATCCTAACCAAAATCCTAGCTCTATCCCTAGCTCTAATCTTATCCATTACCCTAACCATAACCCTAACCAAATTCTAACCCTAGACCTAACCCTAACCATAGCGCTAACCTAACCATAACCGTAGTCCTAAATGTAGCTCTAATCCAATCCATTACCCTAACCATAACCCTAAACGAATTCTATCCCTAGAACTAAACCTAGCCCTATACCTAACCCTAAACCTGTCCATTACTCTAAATCTCACCTTAACCCTAAACTTAACCGTATCCATTACCCTAACCTAACACTAACCCTATTTCTAATTTGAGCCCTAAGCCTAATCCTTAACCTAACAAATATCCTAATCGTGACTCTGAACTTAATAGTACCCCTAGCTGTAAACTTGACACTAACATTCAACCTAACACTTACAATAGACCTGGCCATAATCCTTAGCCTAAAACTGTCCCTAACCATAACCCTAGGCCTGACATTAGCCATATCCCTAATCCTAGCCCTAACCCTAACACAAATCCTAACCCTAATCAAATTCCTAAGCCAAGCCTTAAACCTACCCTAACATTAACCCTAGCCCTAACCCTAATTTTATGCTTTGCCTAGCCCTAAATATAGCTATAACATCATACCTTACCCTAACCCTAATGTTAACACTAACCCTGGCTCTAAACCTAGCCTAAACCTACTACTAACCATAGCTCTAATGTAGCCCTAACCCTAAACCTAAAACTCTCCCTAGCACTAAGACTAACTCTAACTCTCACCTTAGCCCAATCACTAGTTCTAAATTTATCCGTTACCATAACCCAAACTGTATTCCTATATCTAGCCCCAACCCTAGCCCTAACCTTCATGCTAGCCCTAAACCTGTATCTAAACCTAAGCTTAAGCCTAAAGCTCACTCTAACACTAGCCCTAACCCTAATGCTGATTGGAAAACTAGCCCTAACAGTACCCTAGCCCTAAAACAAAATCAAGCCAAAACCCTAACCCTAAACCTTAACATAAACCAAATGCTAACCCTACACCTAGACTTAAATGTAGCCCTAACTTGAGTCCTAACCCTAACCCTAGAAGTAACCCTGACCCTTACTCAGACCCTAACATAAAACCTAGCTCTATACATTGACCTAATGCTAACCCTAGAACTAGCACTAATCGAAATCCTAGTTTTTCATTAGCTGTAGCCCTACTGCCAACACAAATCCTTGCACTATTCCGAGGCCTAAACCTAGGTATAACCCTAAATCTAACCCTAATCCTAACCCAACTGTAACTCTACCTCTAACCCTATCCCTTACCCAGGGCCAAACCCTCACCCTAATGCTACCCTAGTCCTAACCATTATCCTTAGCCTACCTCAAACACTATCTCTATTACTAGTCCTAACCCTAGCCCTCATTCTAGCTCTAAACCTAACTCTAACCCTGACCCTTATTCTGACCCTAACACTAGTCCTATGTCTAAACCTGACATTAACTCTAAAGCAAACCCTAACCCTACAACTTTCTGGTAAAAGTATACCTAAACCTAACAATAACACTAGCACTACACCAAACCTAATCATAAATAGAGTCATAAATATAGCCTTAGCCCTAAGCAAAAACCTAGCACTAGCCCTAACAATAACCACTAACCTAACTTAAAGACTATCTCTATCCCTAGACCCAACGCTAGTCCTAAATCTGGTGCTAACCATAAACCTAACCTTAAGCCGAACATTGACCATTACCCTAAAACAATCCCAGTTCTAAATCTTATCCTAACCCAAAACCTAACTAGAATATTAGACTTATTCATAACCCTAACCCTAAAATAGCCATAACCATATCCCTAGCTCCTACATTACACATAGCCCTAATGCTAGCCATAAGCCTCACACAAACATAGCTCTTATCCTAGCCCTAAACCTAGCTCTTATTTTAACCCTAACAAGAAGCCTAGACCTAACTCTAAACATTACCCTAAAACAAACCCTAGCTCTAAATCTTATCCTAACCCAAAATCTAACTAGAACATTAGACTTATTCATAACCCTAACCCTAAAACTAGCCATAACCATATCCCTAGCTCCTACAATACACATAGCCCTAATGCTAGCCATAAGCCTCACACAAATGTAGCTCTTATCATAGCCCTAAACCTAGCTCTTATTTTAACCCTAACAAGAAGTCTAGACCTAACTCTAAACCCTAATTCTAGCTCAAACTCTAACTTTAATCTAAACATAACCCTAACCCTAACCATAACATTAGCCCTGACTCTAACCCTAACCCTCACACTAGACTTAATCCCAGCTCAAACACTAACACTTAAACCAAACCTAACCCTGACAGGAACCCTAGACCTAACCCTAACCCTAGTCCTTATTCTAACCTTAACCATAGGCCTAACCTTAGCTCTAACTCTACCATTACCCTAAAGATAAGCCTAACCCAAAAGTTAACCCTAGGCCTAATGCTGACACTATTGCTAACACTATCCCTATTCATTACTCTAAACCTAACATGAACCCTGAAACTAACCTTATCAATTACTCTAACCCGAACCCTAACCCTATCCATAGTGCTAATTCAAGCCTTAACCCTAAATCTTAACTAAACCAAACCCTACTCGAACACTAACCCTAATAATACACCTAGCTTTAAATCTGACCCTTAACCTAAACCTAACTCCTACACTAGACCTAGCCATAACATAACCCTAAAACTAACCATAACCATAAACCCAGACCTGACTTTAACCCTAGGCCTAATCCTAGCCCTAACCCTTACACAAACACTAGTCCTCATCTTAGGCCTATACCTAGCCTTAATCTTATCTCAAACCCTAACTCTAGCCCTATCTCTAATTTCAACCCTCGCCCTAGACCTAAACTTAGGTATAACCCCGTCTTTTTTCCTAACCCTATCACTAACACTAACCCTAACATTAATCATATTTCTAAACCTAACAATAGGCCTAACCCTAACACTAACCCCAGCACTAATGCTAGCTGTAATTTAGTCCTAACCCTAAATCTACCCCTAACCTTGGCCTAAGATTAACTCTAAATTTCCTCCTAGCCCTATTTCTAATTCCAACCCTATCCATTACAATAAACCTTACACAAGGCCTATTCTTAGCCCTAAACCTAGCCCTAGACCATACCGTAAATGTAACCATAACTCTACATTTGAACCTAAACCTAAGCCTAATCCTCAACCTACCACTAGACCTAACACTATCACTAATCCTAAAACTAGCCGTAACCCTAGCCTTATCCCTTAAACAAAACCGAGCCATTCTCCTAACTCTAAATGTTAACCTAAACGAAAACCTAAACCTAAACCTAGCCATAACCTTCTAGCTTTAATTCATGTCATAGTCCTAAAGTTAACCCTGACCCTGACTTATATTCTAACACTAAACTTGATTCTAAATAGCACACTAACCCTAAAGATAGCACTAACACTTGATCTAGACCAAAAACTAACTCTAATCATAACTTAGTTTTTATATTTGCCATAGCCTGAACCCTAGCCCTAAACCTAAGAGAAAAAACTAGCCCTAATCTGAGTCTTAACCCTAGAAGTAAACCAAAACCTAAACATAGCTCTAGCCCTAACCCTAACCCTAAATCTAGCCCTAAACATAGCTCTAACTCTATCACTTACCCTAAGCCAAACCCTATCCATAATGCTAACTTTAGTCCTAATCCTAATCCATAGCCTAATACAAACCCTAACCCTATTTCTAGTCCTAACCCTAGCCCTCATTGTAGCTCTAACCCTGACTCAAATCATTACCCTAACACGAAACCTCAGTCTAAATCTGAACCTAACCATGAACCAAAGCCTAAAGCTAGCCCTACACGTAAACTTATACCTAAACCTAAGCCTAACAGTAGCGCTAGACCTAAGCCTAATCCTAAATATAGCCATAACTCTAGACCTAGACCTAAAAAAAACAAACAAACAAACAAACAACAACAACAACAACAACAACAACAAAAACAAAACAAACAAACAAACAAAAAACGCTGAGCCCTAGCCCTAACATAATCCTTAAGCTAAAGCAAACACTAACCCTATTTTTAGACCTAACCCTAGTCCTAATTCTGGCTTTCACCCTAAACCTAACTCTAACCTGAACAGTGACCTAACACTAACACTAAACCTACCTCTAAACCTGAACCTAACCCAAAACCTAAACCTATCACTAGACATAGCCATAACTCTAATCATAAAACTAGCTCTAATCAGAACCCCAGATCTTACATTACACATAGCATTAACCCTAGGCCTAAACCTAACACAAAACTTAGCCCTAATCCGAGGCCTAAACCTACCCTAAGCATAACAATAATCTTAAATGTAGCCCTAACCCTAACCCTCGCCTTAGACATAACCATAGCTCAAATCCTAACCCTTAGCCTAAACATAACCCTAGACTTAATGGTAAACATAAACCTAACACTAGCCTTAATCCTAACCTTAACCCTAGTAGTAACCCTAGCTCTAACCCTAACATTACCCTAACCCTAACCCTAATAATAAACCTAGCCCTAAACCTAAGCCTATTTCTAACCCTAATCATAAATCTAACCCTCGACCTAACCCTTAACCTAACCCTTACCATAAACTTAACCCTAAACCTTAGCATGAATCAAAACTAAACCTATCCTTAAACCTAAATTTAACCATAACCTAAACTTAATTCTAAGCCTACTCTTACCTCTCATCCAACACATCACATTACTCTAAAACTAATCCTAACCCTAATGAAAACCCTAGCCCTAACCCCAACCCTAACCCTAACCATAACCATAACCATAACCTAGATCTAACACTAAACCTAGCACTCCCCCTAGCTGTAACCCGAGATTAAACCCTAACCCTCACCCTAACCATAACACTAGCCCTAATCATAACCCTATATCTAGCACTAAGCCTAATATTAAACCTTGTCCTAATCCTAGCCCTAATATAGCCCTATTCCTTACCCTAACCCGAAACCATGAATTAAGACTAACTATAATTCTCTCACAAGACCTGTCCCTACATCTAATCCTATCCCTTACCATAACCCTAAACCAAGCCTTAACCCTAGTCATAACCCTTGCACTATCCTTAGCCCTAGCATTAACACAAGATGGAAACCTATCTCTAAATGTAACCCTAACCTGATGCCTCAGCCTAACCCTGAAACTAGCTCTAACCCTAATGCTAATCCTAAAATTAGCCCTATCCCAAGGCCTAGCCCTAAAACAAAACAGAGCTATATCAGTAAAACTAACCCTTACCCTAGAACAAACCCTAAACCTACACCAGCCCTAACCCTATCCCTAATTTGAAACCTAATCCTAACCCTAAACCAAAACATTACCCTGACTCATATCCAAACACTAAATCTAGCTCTTAACATCACCCTAACCTTAAACCTAACCCTAACACTAGACCTATCCCTAAACTTAACCCTAAAACTAACTCTAATTTTAACACTAATTTTTACAATAGCCATAACCATAACACGAGCCCTAACCCTAATACAAAACTAGCCCTAATCCAAGCCCTAAGATGCGATTGAACCCTAAACCTAACTCTAACACTAGTCCTAAGCCTAGCTCTAACCCTATATCTTACCCTAAGCCAATCCCTCACCCTAATGCTAACCGTATTCTTAGCACTAATCCTTAGCCTAACCAAAACGTAACTCTATAACTAGTCCTAACCCTAAACTTCATTCTAGATCTAAGCGTAACCTAAAGTCTAACCCTATCCCTGATCATTTTTCTGACCCTAACATTAATCTTAGGTCTAAATCTAAACCTCACCTTAAACCAAACCCTAACACTAGCCCTACTAGTAACCTTATACCTAAACCTAATGCTAACACTAGCCTTAGACCTAAAGCTAATCCTAAATCTAGTCATAACTATAGCTAAAAACCTAATAACAAACTAGACCTAGCCTTAACAGTAACCCTTAACCTAACCCAAACTCTAACCCTACCTCTAGACCTAACACTAGCCCTAATTCTGGCATTAACACTAACCATTACCCTACCAGAACACTTTCCCTGACACTAACACTAAAACTAGCTCTAAACTTCACCCTAACCCGAAAACTAACCCTAAAAGTACACATAGATCTAACATTAACCATAAAACTAGTCTTAATCATTACACTAATTCTTACATTAGCCATAGCCCTAACCTATCACAAAGCCTAGCCCTAATCCAAGCCCTACCTTAGCTTTAAGCCTAAAGCTAACCCTAACAATAACCCTAGCACTAACTAAAACCCTAAGCCTAACCCTAGACCTAATCCTAACTATAACCTTAGCCGTAACCCAAACTCTAACCCTATTGATTACCCTAAGATAACTATAATCCTTATGCTAAACCTAGGTGGTACCCTAATCCTAGCACTAGCCTTAACCTTATCCATTAACTTACACCTAACCTGAACCCTAAACCTAACTGTGTCATTACTGGATCACTAAACATAAGATTAATTTGAGCACTAAACCTAAACCTTCATCTAGCACAAACCCTAACCTTGACTCTGACTCTAATAATACCCATAACTCTAAATCTGACAGTAAGAAGAAACCTAAACTTTACAATAGACCTAGCCATAAACCTAACCCTAAAATTATCCCTAATGCATCCTAGACCTGACATTAGCCCTAGCTCTAATCCTAGCCCTAACCCTAATAAAAAAGTTAGCCCACATAATAGCCATGAACCTCACCTTAGTCATAACCCTAACCCTAACATTAGCACTAAACTTAACCCTAAATCTCACCCTAGTCCTAAAACTAGCTATATTTACATCCCTTACCCTAAACCTAACCATAACCCTAAACCTAACACTATCCAGAGCCCTAACCCTAGGCCTAACCCTAACACTAACCCTAGCCCTAATCCAAGCCCTAATGAAGCCCTATCCCTAACCCTAACCCTAGTCCTAAGACTAACAATAACTCTCAAACTAGCCCTATATCTACTTCTAACCCTATCCCTTACCTTCACCATACACCTAGCCCTACCCTAGCCCTATACTTCGCCCTATCTCAAAACCTAGATTTAAACCTAACTCTAAATTTAACCCTAACCCTAAGACTAAATCTAACCATAACTCTACTCTTATCCCTAATCCTTAACCTAATCCTAAATCTCACACCTACACAAGTTCTAACCCTAAGATTAATCTTAAAACTAGCCTTAACCCTACCCTTAGCCCCCCCCCAAAAAAAAACGAGTCATAGCCCTAACTTTAATTCTTATCCTAAACCAAACCCTAATCCTACACCTATCCCTTACCCTATCACTTATTATAGTCTAACCCTAACCTGAAAACTAACCCTGACCCTGACTCTGACCCTAACACTAACCCTGGCTCTTAACATCATCATCACCATAAACCTAACCTTAACACTAGACCTAGACCTAACTCTAACTCTATAACTAGCTGTAATCATAAACCTACTTCATACATTAACGGTAACCTTAACCCTATCCCTAAACTAACACAAAAACTAGCCTTAATCCGAGCCCTAAACCTAGCTTTTACCCTTAATTTAAACCTAACCATAACCCAAACACTAGCTATAATGCTATATATAACCCTATCCGTAACCTTAGGGCTAACCCTATACATTACCCTAATGATAACCCTAACCCTTCTGATAACCCTGGGCCTAACCCTAATGCTATATATTACACTAAACCAAACCTAAACCCTAAACTTAACACTCTCATTACCCTAACCCTAAATCTAACACTTATTCGAGCACTGCACCTAAACACTAACTTTAGCCAAACCCTAATCCTGACCCTGATTCCAAAAGTAACCCTAGATCTAAACCTGACCCTAACCAAAATCCTAACCTTTACACTGGACCAAGACATAAACCTAACACTAAATCTATCCCTTACTGTAACCCTAGACCTGACATTAGCCATAGCCCTAATACTATCCCTAACACTAAAACAAATCCTAGTGCTCATCGTAGCCCTAAACAGAGCCTAAATTATAACCCTAACCCTAACCCTAGTTCTAATCTTAATACTAAACTACACATTGCCTTAAACCTAGCTATAACTAAATCCTTATACTAAATTAAACCCTAACTCTAACCCTAATGCTAAAGGTAACCCTTGCCTTATTCTTAGCCCTAGCAATAACCCTAGATTGAAACCTAACACTAAATCTAACCCTAACTCAATGACTAATCCTAATCCTAAAACTAGCCCTATCCCTAGACCTACCATGAACTTAGCCGTAATTTAGACCTATCCATAAACACTAACCCTAGCCCTAAGACTAACTCTATCTCTCACACTAGCCCTATCACTTGTTATAACCCTGTCCCTTCCCATAACCCTAACCCTAGCCCTAACGTTGTACTAATACTTGCCCTATCCTTATCCCTAGCACTAACCTTAGGCAAAATGTAACTCTAAATTTAGCCCTTACCCAAAGCATAAGCCCACCCCTAACACTAGCCCAAACAATAATACTAATCCTAAAAGGAGCCCTAACAACAACAACAACAACAACAACAACAAACCTAAACAGAGCCATTGCTCTAACCCTAACCA
The DNA here is from genome assembly GCF_047511675.1 of Marmota flaviventris. Classification (NCBI taxonomy): domain Eukaryota; kingdom Metazoa; phylum Chordata; class Mammalia; order Rodentia; family Sciuridae; genus Marmota; species Marmota flaviventris. Next base: position 18,396 of record NW_027287744.1, read on the forward strand.
TTAACCTTAACCATACCCTAACCTTACACCTAGACCTAATCCTAACCCTAATTTGACTTATTAGCCAAACCCTAAGACTAACCCTGAACCTGAAACTGACCCTAACATTTATAGCTATAAACATCACCATAACCCTAAACCTAACCCTAACACTAAACCTAGCACTAAAATAAAAAAAAAAATAGCCCTAATTGTAAACCTATTACTTACATTAGCTGAAATCCTAAGCCTATCCTAGCACTAACATAACCCAAAACCTAGAACTAATCTAAGGCCTAACTCTAGCTTTAAACCTAACCTAATCCTAACACTTCCCTAATTGTAACCATAACTATAGCCTTAAACTGATCTCTAACTCCATAACCATAACCATAAACATAATGATAACCCTAGGCATAAACCTAACCCTATCTTGAATACTAACTCTTCCATTAGCCTAAACCTAACCTGAATCCTAAACCTAACCCTATCATTACCATAACGCTAATCCTAAAACTAATTCAAGCCCAAACTTGAGACCCTAACGTATCCCAAACCCTAACCCACAACTTGAACCTAATAATACACCTAGCTCTAAATTTGACCATAACCCAACACCTAACCCTTAGCCTAGACGTAGCCATAAACTTAATTCTAAAACTATCTTCAACCATAATTCTGGACCTGAAATTAGCCCTATCCCTAATCCTAGCCCTAACCCTAAAAACACACCTAGCCCTCATCCTAGCCCTAAACCTAGCCTTAATTATAACCTTAACTCTAGCCCTACACCTAACCCTAATTCTAACACCCACCGTACCTCTAAACCTAGCTATAATGTCATCCCTTACACTAAATTTAAACCTAACCCTAACCCTAACACTAGGCTTAAGCTAAATACAAAACCCAGACCTAATCCTAGCCCTAATTTACCTATATCTCTAACCCTATCCAAACCCTAGCCCTAAGACTAATTCTAACTCTTGCCCTAACCCTATCTCTATCCCTATCCCTATCCCTAGTTCTATCTCTATCCATTAGTGTAAACCTAACATTAGCCCTAGCACTTGCCCTAAAGTTAGTCCCAGCCCTGACCCTAACACTAAATCTAACCTTAAGTCTAACACTAACACAAGCCCTAACCCTAATGCTAATCATAAAACTAGCCCTAACCCTAATCCTAGCAGTGAACCAAAACTAAACAATAGCCGTAACCCTAAACCTTTAACTTAAACCAAACACTAACACTACACCTAAACCTAAACCTAGCCTTAATTCGAATCCTAAGCCTCACCTTAAAACTAACCCTGATCCTGACTCATATCCTAACACTCACCCTAGCTCTAAACACCGCCCTAAATTCAAACCAAACACTAAGATTAACAATGACCCCAATTTGAGCCTTAACGCTAACCATAAAACTAAGCATGACCCTGACTCCTCTCCTAAAAAGAACCATAGCTATCAATATTAATATAAACTTGAACCTAACACTATCACTCAACCTACCCCTAACCCTAAAACTAACCGTAATGGTAACACTAGTTCCTACATTAGACATTACCCTAACCCTAGCCCTAACCCTAACACAAAAACTAATCCTAAACTGAGCCCTAAACCTAGCTTTGACTCTAACTCTAACCCTAACCATAGCCCTAACCCTAGATCTAAATCAATCACCCTAAGCAAAAACCTAAACCTAAGAGTAACCCTAGATATATCCCTAGTCCTTAGACTAACCAAAACCCTAACCGTATTAATAGTCCTAGCCCTAGCCTTCATTTTACCTCGAACGCTACCTCAAACCCTTACCCTAACCCTGACCCTTATTCTGACCCTAACACTAAACCTAGGTCTAAGCCTAACCCCGACCCTAACCTAAAATTTACCATAATCCTACCCCTATACCTAACTCTGAACCTAACTCTCAGTCTAGCCCTAATAATAGCTCAGAACCTAACCCTTACCCTAAAGATAACCCTAAACCTAATCCTAGTTCTAACCCTCACCTTAACCGTAACACAAGAACTAATCCTAACCATAACCCTAGCCCTAACCTTAGACTCTAAATGTATCCATTACCCTAATAATAACCCTTGCAATAATGGTAACCCATGGCTTAACCCTAACCTTATTGCTTTCCCCAAACCTATCAATTCCCTAAACCTACCCTGAACCCTAAACCTAACCCAATAATTACACTAAGCCTAAACTTAATGCTTATTTGAGCCCTAATCTAACCTCAAACCTAAACCAAACACAAACACTGACCGTGACTCTAATAATTACCCTAGCTATAAACCTGACTCTTAACCTACCTAACACTTACACTAGACCTAGCCATAAACCTAACTCTAAAACTCTTCCTAACTTTAACCCTAGACCTGATATTAACCCTAGCCTTAATCCTAGCCCTAACTCTAAAACAAATCCTAGCCCTTATCCTAGCCGTAAACATAGCCTTAATTTTATCCCTAACCCAAATACTAGGCCTAGCCCTAACACTAACCCTAGCCCTAATCTTAGCCCTCATTTAGCCCTATCCATAACCCTAAACCTAACTCTAGCCCAAAGACTAACTCTAAGTCTCACCCTAACCCTAACCCTTGTTCTAACTCTATCCCTTACTACAACCTTAATCCTAGTCCTAACCCTTGGTGTAATCTTAGCCTAATTCATAGCCATAACCCTAGCTCTAAACCTAACTATAAATCTAACCCTAAACCTAAACCTAACACTAGCCCTAACGCTAATGCTAATCCTAAAACTAGCTCTAACCCTAGCTCTAGCCCTAAAAGAAAACTGAGTCATAGCCATAACCCTAGACTTTAACCTAAACCAAACCCTAACCCTACACCTAGCCCTAACCATATCCATAATTCTAGTCCTAACCCTAACCCAAAAACTAACCCTGACCCTGACTCTGATCCTAACACTAAACCTGGCTCTAAACATCAACATCACCGTATACCTCAACCTAACACTAGAACTAGCCCTAACTCTTACCTTATAACTAGCACTAATCATAACCCTACTTAATACATGAGCTGTAGCCTTAACCATAGCCCTAACCGAACCCAAAACCTAGCCTTAATCCCAGTCTAAAACCTAGCTTCAACATTAAACATAACCCTAACCCAAAACTAGCCCTAATCTTATACATAACCCTAGCCCTAACCTTAGGTCTAAACCTATCCATTACCTTAATGATAACCCTAACCCTTAAGCTAACCCTAGGCCTCACCCTAACCCTATCTATTACACTAAACCAAACCTAAACCCTAAAATTAACCCTTTCATTATCCTAAACCTAAACTCTAACCTACCCAAACCCTAAACCTTACCCTGACCCTAAAAATAACCCTAGATATAAACCTGATTCTTACCCTAAACCTAATTTTTACACTGGAGCAAGCCATAAACTTAACACCAAATCTAGCCCTAAATATAATCCTAGAGCTGACATTAGCCCTAGCCCTAATACTATCCCTAAACCTAACACAAACGCTAAACCTCATCCCAGCCATAAATCTAGCCTCAATCATAACCCTAACCCTAACTAAGCCCTAAGCCTAATACTAACCCTTGCCCTAGCCCTAAACCTAGCCAAAACCACATCCTTTACCCTAAATCTAACCCTAACTCTTTTTGTCACAATTGCCCTATCCTTAGTCCTAGCTTTAAGACTAGATAGAAACCTAACATTAAATCTAACCCTAACTCGATGCCTAAGCCTAAAACTAGCCCTAAACATGATGCTAATTTTAAAACTAGCTCTTACCCTAGACCTAACACGAACCCTAGCCATAATTTAGCCCTATCCTTAACCCTAACCCTAGCCCTAACAATAACTCTAACTCTCATATTTCCCCTATCACTTGTTCTAATCCTATCCCTTCCCATAAACCTAACCCTATCCCAAATCCTAGTCCTAACCCTTCCCCTATCCTTAGCACTATCACTAACCTCAGATAAAAACCTAACCCCAAATTTAACCGTAAACCGAAGACTAAGCCTAAATTTAAGACTAGCCCTAACCCTAACACTAATCCTAAAATTTCATTAAAACTAACACTAGCCCTAAAACCACACTGAGTCAAAGCTCCAAATCTAAACCTTAACTTAAACAAAGCTCTAACCCTAACCCGAGAATTACTTTGAGTTTTAAGGAAAAAACCCTAAAACTAACCCTGACCCTTACTCTGACAATAACAATAATTCGAGGTCAAAAAATCACCCTAAACCTAAACTTAAACCTAACAGTAAACCTTGTTCTAAAATACGAAAAATAGCCAAAATCATAACTCTAGTACTTACATTAGCCATAACCTTAACCCTACCCTAACTAAACCCAAAACCTAGAGCTAATCATAACCAAACCCTAGCCCTAAACTGATTTCTAACTCTATCCATTACCATAACCATAATCCAAACCCTAATGCTAATTCGAGCTCTAACTTTAAACCTTAACCTATCCCAAACCCTACCCTAGAACTTGACCCTAATAATACCCCTAGCTCTAAATTTGATGGTAATCCTAAACCCAATCCTTACACTAAAAGTACCCATAATCCTAATCCTAAAACAATCTTTCACCATAATTCTGGTCTTGAAATTTGCCCTAGCACTAATTCTAGCCCTAACCCTAAAAAAAAAAAAAAAAAAAAAAAGATAACCCTCAACCTAGCCCTAAACCTAGCCTTAATCATAACCAAAACCCTAACCACCTAACCACAGCCCTAAACCTAATTATAACACTCAACCTATGTCTAAATCTAGCTATAAAGCCATCCCTTACCCCCAAATTTGCCCTAATTATAAGCCTAAACTCTAAACTCTAATTCTAAACCTTGACCCTTAAACTAACCATAAACTTAAAACTAACCCTAATGCTAGGCTTAACCTAAACACTAATCCTAGCCCTAATTTAGCCCTATCTCTAATCCTAACCCTAACCCTAACCCTAAGAGTAACTCTCACCCTAGCCCTATCCCGATCCCTAGTTCTAACGGTATCCCTTACCATAACCCTAAACCTAGCCATAACCCTTGTCCTATCCTTAGTTCTATCCCTAACTCTAGATCTAACCCTAATTCCAAATTTAACCCTAACACTAAGCGTAAGCCTAACACTAACACTAGCCCTAACCCTAACCCTAGGAATAAAACAAAACCAAGCATAAATCCTAACCCTTAACCTTAACTTAAACAAAAACCTAACACTACAACTAGACCTAACCCTAGACCTTGTTCAAGTCCTAACCCTAACATTAAAATCAACCTTCACTGTGATTCGTATCTTAACACTCACCCTAGCTCTAAACACCACCCTCACCTTAAACTGAACCCTAACAGTAACCCTAGCCCTAACTCAAGTTCTAACTCTAACCCTAAAACTAAACTTACCCTGATTCCTATCCTAACACAAACCCTAGCTATAAATATCACTGTAACCTTAAACTTAACCCTAACACTAAACCTAACCCATACCCTAACACTGAAACTAGCCCTAATGATATCTCTAATTCTTACATTAGTCATTGCCCTAATCCTAGCCATAAACCTACAACAAGAACTAGGCCTAATCCGAGACCTAAACCTAGCCTTAGTCCTATCTCTAACCATAACCATAGCCCTAGCCCAAGCTCTAAACCAATCCATAACCCTAAGCAAAACTCTAAACCTAAGGATAACTCTAGACCTATCACTAATCCTTACGCTAATCAAAACACTAAACCTACTAATAGCCCTTTCCCTTGCCCTCATTCTAGATCTAACCCTATCCAAACCCTAACACTAACAATGACCCTTTTACTGACCTTCCACTAATTCTAGGTCTAATACTAACCCTAAACCTAACCCAGAACCTACTGTAATCCTATCCCTAGACCTAATCCTGGAACTAACTCTCAGCCTAGCCCGAACCATAACTCAGAACCTAAACCTTACACTAAACATAACCTTAAGCCAACCCTAGTTCTAACTCTCACCCTAACCCTAAATCATGACCTAATCCTAACCATAACCCTAGCCCTAATCTTAAATCTAACTGTATCATTACCGTAAATATAAACCTTACCTTAATGCTAACCCCTGGGCCTTACCCTAAATCTATCACTCTCCCCAAATTATCAATTACCCTAAACCTACACTGAACCCTAGACTTAATCCAATCATCACCATAACCATAACTCTAATGTTAGTTTGAGCCCTAAACCTAAACTAAAACCTAAACCAAACCCTAAAACTGACACTTACCCTAATAATTCCCCTAGCTCTAAACCTCACTCTTACCCTATACCTAACCTTTACACTAGACCTAGCCATAAAACTAACCCTAAAACCATCCCTAAGCATAACCCTAGACCTGATATTAGCCTTAGCCATTATACTAGCCCTAACACGAACACATAGTCTTAATTATAACGCTAACCATAAACTTAGGCCTAACTCTAACATGAACCATAACACTAATCTTAGACCTAATTTAGCCCTATCCCTATCCTTAATTCTAACACTAGCTCAAAGTCTAACTCTCACCTTAGTCCTAACACTAGTTCTTACACTATGCTTTACTGCAACCATAATCCTAGCCCAAACCATAGGTCTAGACCTAGCCCTATTCATAACCCTAGCAGCAATCGTAGATCTAACCCTAACTCTAAATCTAACCCTAACTCTTACCCTAAACCTAAACCTGAACCTAGCCCTAACCCTAAGGCTAATCCTAAAACCAGAGATAACCCTAGCCCTAAAACAATACCAAGCCATAGACTTAACCCCAACCTTTAATATAAATTAAGACCTAACCCTACACTTAATCATAACTATAGACCTAATTCGAGTTTTAATCCAAACCCTAAAACTAACCATGACGCTGACTCTGACCTTAACACTAACCCTAGCTCTAAACATCACCATAACCCTATACCTAAACCTAACAAAAGACCTAGGCCTAATGCTAACCCTAAAATTAGCTCTAATTGCAATCCTGGTACTTATATTAGTAATTACCCTAAACCTAGTCTTAATCCAAAACCTAGCCTTATTCTGAGCACTATCACTAGATTTACCCCTAACCCTAACCCTATTACTAACGTAACTATAATCCTAGCCGTAACCATAGACTTAACCCTAACTCTAACCCTAAGCCTAAACCTAACAATAATCATAACAATAACCCTAGCTGTACCCCTATATCTAACACTATTCATTACCCTAACCATTACCCTAACCCCAATGCTAAACCTGGGCCTAAACCTAACCATATCCATAAACCTAACCCTATCCATTACCCTAAACCTAACCTGAAATATAAACCTTACACTATCTTTACCCTAATCCTAACTCTAATGCTAATTCGAGCCCTAACATTAAACTTTAACCTTTCCAAAACACTAATCACGAACCATACCCTAATAGTACCCTTAGCTATAGACCTGACCCTGACCCTAAACCTAACCCTTACACTAGATGTAGACATAAACCTAACTCTAAAACTATTTTAACCGCAACACTAGACCTGACATTAGCCCGAGCCATAATTAGCCTAGTGCTATTCCTAGCCTTTATTAATCTTATCCTTACTATAAACCTAGCCATAAGTCTAACTCTAACTTTTGCCCTGGCCCTAGCCCTAGTTCTATCCTTAGTCTTAATCCTAATCCTAGATCTAAGCCTAAGTCTAAATCTAAACCTAACTCTAAATTTAATTGTAAAAATAAGCCTAAACCAAAACCTAACACTACCCCTAACCATAGTGCAAATCCTAAAACATGCCCTATCCCTTGCCCTAACCATAAACCAAAACCGAGCCATAGCCCTAATCCTAACCCTTAACCTAAATCAAATCCTAACTCTACAACTAACCCTAAAACTAACTCTAAAACTAACCCTGATCCTAACACTAAACCTAGCTCTAAACATCAACCTAACCTTAAATTAACCCTAACACTATATCTAGCCTTAACCTAACCCTAAATCTAGCCATAATCATAACCCTAGTTCATACATTTGTCATTGTCCTAACTGGAGCTCTAACCCTAACACAAATTCTACCCATAATCCGAGCCCTAACCCTAGCTTTAACCCAAATACTAGGCATAAACCTAACTTTAACACTAGCCCTAACCCTAACTCTAACTCTATTCCTTACATTAAGCCAAACCCTGACCCAAATGCTAATCCTAGTCCTAATCCTAATCCTTAGCCTAACTTAAACTCTAACCATAATACTGGTCTTAACCCTTGCACTAATTCTACCTGAAAACCTAACCCTTACCCTCATCTGACCCTAACAGTAACCCTAGGTTTAAAACTGACCCTAACCCTAAACCAAACCCTAACACTAGCTCTACTGGTAACCCTATACTTATAGCTCAGCCTAACACTAGAACTAGAAGCAAAGATAATTCTAAATATACCTATAACTCTAGCCCTAAATCTAAACAAAAACCTAGCACTAGCCCTAACAATAACCCTTAACCTAAACCAAATACTTACCCTACCCTTAGACCTAAACCTATTCCTAATTCTGGATCTAACCCTAACCCTAACCCTATCCCCAAAATTGACCCTAATTCTAACACTGAACGTAGTTTAAACCTGACACTAATCCAAAACCTACACATAACACTAGACCTAGACATAACCCTAAAACTAAAACTAGCCCTAAACATAACCCTAGCTCTTACATTACCCATAGTCCTAAAACTAGCCCTAAACCTAAAACAAAACCTAGGCATAATCCTAGGACTAAACTTAGCTCTAAGCATAACCCTCAGCCTAACCCTAGCCCTAAACCCATCCCAAACTTAAGCCTTGCCTTAGACCTAACCCTAGCTCAAAGCCTATCCTTTACAGTAAACATAACCCTAGCTCTATCCTAAACCCTAACCATAACCCCAGCACTAATCCTAACGTTAAACCTAGCCTGAACTTTTGCTCTAACCATAACCATTACACTAACCCTAACTCTAACACTAATTAAAACCCTATCCCTAACACTAAACATAACTCTAACGATAAATGTAAACTTAGACCTAAACCTAAACCTAACACTCGCCCTAGACCTAACTCTAGCTCAAATACTAACCCTTACCTTAACCTTACCATAACCCTAGCCCTAAACCTAACACTTACCCTAACCATAAAACTTACCCCAAATCACACTCTAGCGCTAGCCCTAAACAAAACCCTAATCCTAGACTTAATCCAAACCATAACCTAGCCCTAACCCTAGCTCTAAACCTATCCATTACACTAAACGTAACCCTAACCCTAATAGTAACCCTAACCTGATTGCTAAACCTAACTCATCCATTACCCTAAACCTTAACTGAAACCTAAACTAAACCCTATCCATTACCCTAATCCTAAATCTAACTCTAATACTAATTTGAGCCTTAACCCTAAACGTTTAGCTAAACCAAATGCTAACCCAGACCGTGATCCTGACCCTAATAATAACCCTAGACCTAAAGCTGATCTTTAACATAAACGTAACTCTTACATTAGACCTAGCCATAATCTAACCCTAAAACTATTTTTAACATTAACCCTAGACCTGATATTAGCCCTAGATCTGGTCCTAGCCATAACCCTAACAGAAACCCTAGCCCTTAACCTAGCCTTAAACAGAGCCTTAATCCTAAACTGAAACATAACCCTAGGACTAATCATAATTCTAACACTCACCCTATCCCTAAAACTAGCTATAACCCCACCTATTCCCTTTAGTCTAACCCTAACACTTACCCTAGCCTTAATAGTAGCCCTAATGTAGTCATAACCCTAACACTAACCCTGGCTCTAATCCTAACCCCTAATATAGCTCTAACCTTAACCCTAAATTTAGCCCTAATTTAGCCCTAACTCTAACTCTAACTCTAGCCCTAATCCTAGCCCCAGTTTATCCCTAAACCTAGCCCTAACCCTAGCCCTAATCCTAGCCCGAATTTAGCCCTAACTCTAACCCTAATCCTAAGACTACTACTATGACTAACTCTAATACTTGCCGTAGCTGTATCCCTTGTTCTAACCATATTTGTTACCATAACCCTAACCCTCACCCTAACCCTAGCCCTAGCCCTAGCCTTAACCCTAGATCTAACCCTAACTCTAAATCTAACACTAACCCTAAGCCTAAACCTCAACCTAACACTAGCCCTAACCATGATGCTAATCCATAATCTAGCTGTAACCGTAGCCCTAGCCCTAAAACAAAACCAACCTAGATCCCTAAACCTTAACCTAAACCAAACCCTAACCGTAAAACTAGTAATAACGTTAGCCTGAATTTGACTTCTAAACCTAACTCTAAAACTAACTCTGAATCTGACACTAACCCTAACAATAACCCTTGCTCTAAATATCACCCTAACCCTAAACCTAACCATAACACTAGACCTAGCCCTAACCCTAACCCTAATACTAGCACTAATTGCCACACTAGTTCATAAATTACCATAGCTCTAATCCTAGCCCTAACCAAACACAATACCAAAACTTAACCCTAGCTTTAAACTTAACCCTAAACCTAACCCTAATCCAGAATATAGCCCTCAACTTTACCCTAACCCTAGCCAGAAATCTAACCATAACCCTAGCCCTATCACTATGTCTAACCCTATCCATTACCCTAACCATATCCATAATTCTAATGATAACCCTAGGCCTAACCCTAAACTTATCACTAACCCTAACCCATTTCATTAACCTAAACCTAAACTGAACCCTAAACCTAACCCTATCATTACCCTAACTCTAACCCTAATGCTAATTCAAGCTCTAAACTTAAAACTTAACCCAACACACACCCTAACTCAGCCCATTCCTATGATAATATACCTAGCTCTAACCCTGACCCTACCCATAAACCTAACCCTTATACTAGACCTAGCCATAAACCTAACCCTAAAACTATCCCTAGCCATAATTCTAGACCTGACATTTGCCCTAGCCATAATTCTAGCCCCAAACTTAACAGAAAACAAACCCATAAACCTAATCCTAACCCTAATCCTAACCCTAGTCCATATATTGGCCATAAATCTAAAACTAGCCCTAACTCTAAAAATACCTAGCCTTAATGCAAGACCAAACCCTAGCTTTAACCCTAAACCTAAACCTAATACTAGCCTTAACCTTAACCCTAAACATAGCCCTAATCCTATGTCTAATCCTATCACTTACCCTAAACTCACCCAAACCCTAATGCTAACCCTGGGCATAAATTTAATCCTTAGCCTAACCCAAAACCTCACCCTATTACTAGTCCTAACTCTAGCCCTCATTCTAGCTCTAACCATAACCCAAACCCTAAACTTAATCCTGACACTTACTCTGACCCTAAAGGTAAACCATATGTCTAAACCTGACCCTAACCATAAACCGAACCCTAACACTAGAACTAACAATAAACCTACACCTAAACCTAACCCTAATACTAGCCCTAGACCTAAACCTAATCCTAAATCTAGTCATATCTCTAGCCCTAGAACTAAACAAAAAACTAACCCTAGCCCTAATGATGAACCTTAACCTAACACAAACACTAACCCTACCCCTAGACCTAACTCTAGTGATAATTCTGGGTTTAAAATTAACCCTAACTATAACCTGATCACTGACCCTGACCCTAACACTAACTCTAGCTCTAAACATCACGCTAAACGTAAGGTAACCCTAACACCTAACACTTGATCTAGCCATAACACTTACCCAAAAGTTAGTCCTAATCATAACCCTGGTTATACATTAGTTGTAGGCCTTACACTAACTAACAAAAAACCTGGCCCTAAGCCGAGCGCTAACTATAGTTTTAACCCTAATCCTAAAACTAGCCCTAATCCATACCCTAACCCTAGATCTAATCCTATTTTTTACCCTATCAATTACCTTAAGCTAAACCCTAAACCTAATGCTAACCCTAGTCCTAACACTAATCCAGAGCCTAACCCAAAGCCTAACCCTGTCACTAGTCCTAAACCTAACCTTCGTTCTAGCTCTAACCCAAACCCAAAACCAAACCCTAACCCTGACACTTATTCTGACCCAAACACTAACTGCAGGTATAAACCTGACCCTAACCTGAAACCGAACCATAATATTAGCCCTACTGGTAATCCTACACATAAGCTTAATCCTAACACTAGCCCTAGACTTAAACCTAATCCAAAATCTAGTAATATCTCTAGCCCTAGACCTGAACAACTACCTAATTCTATCCCTAACAATAACCCTTAACCTAACCCAAACACTAACCCTACTCCTAGACTTAACCCTACTCATAATTCTGGCACTAAACCAAACACTAAATCTAACTTGAAATCCCTGACCCTAACATAATCCTAGCTCCAAAGCTCACCGTAAACCAAAACCTAATCCTAACACTAGACCTAGCCATAACCCTAACCCTAAAACTAGCCCTAATAATTACCCTGTTCTTACATTACCCATGGCCCTAACCTTAGGGCTAAACTAACACAAAACCTAGCCATAATTTTAGGCCTGAACATAGCCCTAAGTGTAACCCTAAACCTAACCCTAGCCCTAACCCAAATCCTAAGCCTTGCTTTAGACCTAAACCTAGACCAAAGCCTAAATTTGACCCTTAACATAACCCTATCCCTGTCCCAAACCCTAACCTAACACTAGCCCTAATCCTAACATTAACCATAGCCCTAACCATAGCTCTAATTATATCTACTACCCTAACTCTAGCCCTAAAACTAACGATAATAGTAGCCCTAAACCTAGCTCTAATTCTATCCATTATCCTAACCATTATCCTAAACCTAATGCTAATCCTAGGCTTAACCCTAACCCTATCACACACCTAAACCTATTCATTGCCCTAAAACTAACCTTAACCCTAATCCTAAGCCTATTAATTACCCTAACCCTAACACTTACCTAATGCTAATTCGAGCCCTAAACCTAAACCTTAACCTAAACCAAACCTGAAGCCAAAGACTGACCCTAATAATACACACAGCTGTAAACTTGACCCTTACCCTAAATCTAACCCTTACACTACACCTAACCATAAACATAAACCGAAAACTGTCTCTAATGTAACCCTGGACCTGACATTAGCCCTAGCCCTAATCCAAGTCCTAAGACTAACATGAACACTAGCTCTCATCCTAGCGCAAAACCTAGCCTAATTCTAACCCTTTCCATAGCCCTAAACCTAGTTATAACACCATTGCTTACACTAAAACAAACCCAAACCCTAAACTTATCCCTAACTTTAATCCTAGGACTAACCCTAACACTAAACCTAGCCCTAATCCTAAACCTAAACCTAATCCTAGCTTTAAGACTAACTATAAGTCTCGCCCTACCTCTAGCCCTAATTCTAACCGTATCACTTACCATAACTTTATTCCTAGCCATAGCCTCGAATAACCGTAGCCCTAACCTTACACATTGTCCTAACCCTAGACCTAAAGCTAACTCTAAATGTAACCATAATTATACAACTAAACCTTATCCTAACACTATCCCTAACCCTAATGCTAATCTGAAAACTTGCCCTAAGCATAGGCTTAGCCCTAAAACAAAACTGAGCCATAAGACTAACCCTAATCATTTACCTAAATCAAATCATACCCTTATATCTACCCTTAAGCCTAGCCCTAATTTGAGACCCAATCTTAATGCTAAATCTATCCCAAAAACTGTCTCTGACAATAACACTAATCCTAATTCTAAACATCACCCTAAAACTGAACCTTAACCTAACACTAGACCTGGTCCTAACCCTAATTCTAAAACTAGTTCTAATCATAAACCTAGATCACCCATTAGCCGTAACCTTAAACATAATGCTAACCAAACCTAGCCCAGTTCAGACACCTATCCCTAGCTTTCACCCTAACCCTAATCCTAACACTACCCCTAATCCTAACCCAAACCCTACCTCTAACCATAGCTCTAACCTTATATTTTACCCTAGCCAAACACCAACCCTAATGCTAAACCTAGCCCTAAAACTAATCCTTAGTCTAACCCAAACCCTAACCCTATAACTACTCCTAACCTTAGCCTCATTCTTGTTATAACCATAACCCAAATTCTAACCCTAACCCTGACCCTTATTCTAACCCTGAACCTAAACCAAACCCTAACACTAGCCCTACCCATAACCCTATATCTAAACCTAACGCTAATACTAGCCTAGATTAAACCTAATCTTAAATCTAGCCATATCTTTAACCAAGACCTAAACAAAAAACTAGCCCTAGCTCTAATGATAATCCTTAACCTAAGCAAAACACTAACCTTACCTCTAGACCTAACAAAACCTAATTCTGGCTCGAGACCTTACCCTAACCCTAATCTAAACACAGACTCTGTCACTAACACTAACCGTAGCTATAAAACTGACCCTAACCAAAACCTAAACCTAACACTATACCTAGCCATAACCATAAACATAAACCTTACATTACCATAGCACTAAAACTAGCTCCATACCTAACACAAAACCTAGCCCTAATCCGAGCCTAAATCTAGCCAAAAGCATAACCCTAACCCTAACCTAACCTTATCCCTTAAAATAAGCCTAACCCTTAAGTAAACCCTAATCCTCGCATTAGACCTTACCCTAGATAAATCCCAAAACCGAATCCTAAACATAACCCTAGCCCTATCTCTAAAACTAATGCTAATCCTAGCCCTAATCATAATGTTAACACTAGCCCTAATACTATCTCTAAAATTATCCATTACCCTAAACCAAACCTTAACCCTAAAGAGAACCCTAGCTCTAATCCTAATTGTAAACCTAATCCTAGACCTAACCCTAAACCTAACACTCATCGTAGCCTTAACTCTAGATAAATCTCTAACCCTTACTCTAAAACTAACCCTAGCCCAAACCCTAACACTAATGCTAAACCTAAAACAACCCCTAACCCTAACCGGACATCTAACCCTATCTATTAACCTAATACTAAATATAACCTTACCCAAACCCTAATACTAAACCTAAACTTAATGGTAAATCTAACTCTAGATAAAATCTTAAACCTAACCCTCACCCTAGCACTAACCCTAGCTCACAACCTAACCTGTACCCTAAACCCAACGCAAACCCTAACCCTAGCCCTAGCTCTAACCATAACTCTAGGCCTAACCCTAATTCTAGCCCTAATCCTATCCAAAACCCTAGCCCTAACACTACCTCTAATGCTATTCATTACCCTAACAATATTCTTAACTCAAATGCTAATCTTAGTCTTAACCCTAAATTTATAACTAATCCTAACCCTACCAATTACCCTAATCTTAACCTGAATCCTAAACCTAAACCTATCCATAAACCTAACCCTAATTCTAACCATAATGCTAATTTGAGCCATAACTCTAATAATTAACCTAACACAAACCCGAAATCTGAACCTGACCCTAAAAATACACCTTACTCTTAACATGGGCTTTACCCTAAACCTAAAATTAGACCTAGCCATGAGCCTAACCCTATAACTATCCCTAGCTGTAACCCTAAACCTGACATTATCCCTATCCCTAAAACTTGCCCTAACCCTAACACAAACCCTCATCCTAACTCCAAATCTAGTCTTAATTCTAACACACACCTAAGACCTAAACCTAATTGTAATAATTGCCCTAGCGCTAAACTTAGCTATAACCCCATCCCTTCCCCTAATCCTAACCCTATACCTAATCTTAAAAATATCCCTAAACCTAGGCCTAACCCTAACACTAATCTTAGATATATTCCTAGCCCTAATTTAGCCCTAAACTTAACCCCAACCCTAGCCTTAAGACTAACTCTAACTATCGCCCTAGCTCTCTTCCTAGTTCTAACGCTATTCCTTACGGTAAACAAAACACTAGATCTAACCGCAGCCCTAACCCTAGCCATAGCCCTAGCCCTAGAATTAACCATACCTCTAAATGTACCCATAAACCTAAACTCACCCTATTACTAGAAATCACACTAACATTAATCATAAAACTACCCTTAACTTTAGCCTTAGCCCTAAAACATAACGAGCCATAGCACTAACCCAAACCCTTAACCTAAACCAAATCCTAACCTTACATCTAGACCTAAGCCTACCCCTAATTTGAGTCCTATCCCCAACCCTAAAAGTAACCTTTACCCTGAATCTGAACCTAACACTAACCCTAGCTCAAAACATAACCCTGAACTTAAACCTAATCATAAAACTAGACTTAGCCCTAACCATGACCCTAAAATTATCCCTAATCTTAACCCTACTTCTTACATTAGCTGTATCCCTAACAAGAGACCTAATGTAACCCCAAATCAGCCCTATTGCGAGCCCCAACCCTAGCTTTAACCCTAACTCTAAACCTCAACCAAGTCCTAACCGTTACCTGAAATTTAACCCTAACTTTAAGCCTTGCAATAACCCTAAACCTAACACTAACCCTAACACTAACTCTAACCATAACCCTAAACATAACCCTAACCCTAAACCTAAGCAAACACTAAACCTAGATGTAACACTAACCCTAAAACTAGCCCTAATTTTAACCCTAGTTCTTACATTAGCCATAGCCCTAAAGTTAATACAAAACCTAGCCTAGCCCTAATCCAATCTCTCACCCTAGTTTTAACCCTAACCCTAAGCCTAACTTTAGCCATAACCCTAACCCTAGCCCTAACACTAGTGCTAACCCTATTCCTTACCCTAAGCAAATTCTAACCCTAAATCTACCCTAGTTCTAAACCTGATTCTTAGCTTAAGCCAAAACCTAACTCTATTACGTGTTCTAACCCTAATTCTCAATCTAACTGTATATCTATCCAAAACCCTAACCCTAACCTTGATCCTTATTCTGACCCTAACAATAACCATGGGTCTAAATCTGACCCTATCCAAAAACCGACTCGTAATATTGGCACTACCTGTAAACCTATAACTAAACCTTACCCTAAAACTAGACCAAGAAATACACTTAATACTTTATCTAGTGATAACTCTAGGCCTAGCCCTAAACAAAAACATAGTCCTAGCACTAATAATAACCCTTAACCTAAACCAAACACTAACCTTACCCATAGACCAAACTGTAGACTAATGCTGGCCCTAATAATAAACCTAACCCTAAACCGAACACTGACCCTTACCCTAACACAAACCCTAGCTCTAAACCTTATCCTAACAAAAAAACATAACCCTAACACTAGACCTAGCCATATAAATAACACTGAAATCAGCCATCACCATAGGGCAAAACCTATGTCTAACGCTATCCGTTACCCTAATCCTAAACCTAACCCTAATGTCAATCCTAGCCCTAACCCTCATACTGATTCTAACCCTAATCCTCATCCTAGTCCAAACACTAGCTCAATCCCTAACACTTAAAATTAACCTAACCCTAACACTAACTCATGGCCTAAACCTAAACCTAAACTTAACCCTAGCCCAAATCCTAAACTTAAAACTATCCCTAACCCTAGCTCTAAGCCTACATATTACCTGAACTCTAACCCTAAAAGTAATGAAAATCCTAGCCCTAACCCTAGTTCTAACACTACCCATTACCCTAACCCTAACCCTAACCCTGATTATAACCCTAGCCCTTACTCTAAATCTACCCTAACCCTAAACCTAGACATAACCATAAACCTAACCCTTGCCATAGAGCTAACCCTTGCTAAAACCCTAATCATTACCATAAACCTAAACCTAAGCACTTCCCTAATCCTAACCTTAAACCAAAACCTAACCCTAACCATAACCATAACACGAAATCAAACCCTATCCAATACCTTAAAACTAATGATAACCCTAGCCCTAACTTTAACACTAACCTTGAACCTAACCTTATCTATAACCTAGACCTAACCCTAAACCTAACCCTTGCCCTAGTGCTAACCCTATCTCAAACTCTAAACCATAACCTAAACCAGAACCTAACCCTAATCCGAGGCCTAACACTAACTCTAGCTCTAATACAAAATATAACCCTAACCCTATCCCTATCCATTATCCAAAGTACAACCATAACCCTAAGGCTAACCCTAGGCCTAACTCTAACTCTTTTTCTAACTCTAACCCGATCAATACTCTACACCTTACATGAACCCTAAACCCAAACCTATCATTACCCTAACCAAACCCTGATGCTTATTCAAGTTCTAAACCTAAACCCTAACCAAAACCAAACTCGAAACCTAATTCTAACCATAATAATACCCCTAGCTCTAAACTTGACCCTTACCCTAAAACGAACCCTTAAACTAGACCTAGCCATAAATCTAACCCTCAATCTATCCCTAACATAAGTGTAGACCTGACACTAGC
This sequence comes from Marmota flaviventris, assembly GCF_047511675.1. Lineage (NCBI taxonomy): Eukaryota > Metazoa > Chordata > Mammalia > Rodentia > Sciuridae > Marmota > Marmota flaviventris. Next base: position 36,691 of record NW_027287744.1, read on the forward strand.
CCTAGCCCTAATTTTTGGCATAACCCTAAAACAAAACCTAACCCTAACCATAACCATAACACGAAATCAAACCCTATCCAATACCTTAAAACTAATGATAACCCTAGCCCTAACTTTAACACTAACCTTGAACCTAACCTTATCTATAACCTAGACCTAACCCTAAACCTAACCCTTGCCCTAGTGCTAACCCTATCTCAAACTCTAAACCATAACCTAAACCAGAACCTAACCCTAATCCGAGGCCTAACACTAACTCTAGCTCTAATACAAAATATAACCCTAACCCTATCCCTATCCATTATCCAAAGTACAACCATAACCCTAAGGCTAACCCTAGGCCTAACTCTAACTCTTTTTCTAACTCTAACCCGATCAATACTCTACACCTTACATGAACCCTAAACCCAAACCTATCATTACCCTAACCAAACCCTGATGCTTATTCAAGTTCTAAACCTAAACCCTAACCAAAACCAAACTCGAAACCTAATTCTAACCATAATAATACCCCTAGCTCTAAACTTGACCCTTACCCTAAAACGAACCCTTAAACTAGACCTAGCCATAAATCTAACCCTCAATCTATCCCTAACATAAGTGTAGACCTGACACTAGCCCTAGCCCTAATTTTTGGCATAACCCTAAAACAAAACCTAGCCCTCATCCTAGCCCTAAACCTAGCCTTATTATTTAACAAAACCATAACACTAGTTATAACTGAATTCTAACATTTGACCTAACTCTAAAACTTGCTCTAACCCCATCCCTTCCCCTAAAACTTGCTCTAACCCCATCCCTTCCCCTAAACCTAACCCTATCACTAAACCTAAACCTAAGCCTAAAACTAGGCCTAACCCTAATATAAACGCTAGATCTAATCCTAGCCCTAACTTAGTCCTAAACATAAGGTAACCAAAGGCTTAAGACTAACTCTAACTCTTGCCTTAGTTCTATTTCTAGTTCTAATCCTATCCCTTACCATAATCCTATCATGTACCTTTATATTAGCAGTAAATCTAGCTCCAGTCCTAATCCTATATCTAACCCTAACTCTAAATCTAACCCTAACCCTAAGCTTAACCTCTCACTAACACAAGCTATTACACTAATACTAATTTTAAAACTAGCACTACCCTAGCCCTAATCCTACAAAACAACCGAGCCATAGCCCTAAGCCTAACCTTGAACATAAGAACCAAACCCTAAGCCTACACCTAGCCCTAAACTTAGCCAAAATTCGAGTCGTATCACTAACAAACAAACCCTGACCCTGCCTCTGACCCGAACACTAAACCTAGCTCTAAACATCACTCAAAACTTAAACCAAAACCTACCCTAGACATAGCCCTAATCCTATCCCTAAAAGTAGTTCTAATCGTAAACCTAGTTCTTACATTGGCTGTAGACCTAAACCTAGCCCTAACTTAACCCAAAACCTATCACTAATCGGAGCCCTAACACTACATTTAACCCTAAACATAACCCTAATTCTAGCCCTAGATCTTACCCTGAAACTAACCCTAACACTAACCCTTGACATAAGCCAGAACCTAACCCTAACCCTAGCCTTAATCCTAACCATAAACCTATCCCTAACCCCAGCTGTAACCCTATCCATTATACAAATTCTAATCCCAACCCTGATGCTAACCATAGGATAACCCTAAATCTATTCCTAACACTAAACGTATATATTACCCTAAACCTAATCTGAACCCTAAACTAACCATATCCATAAACATATTCCTAACTCTAATAATATTAACCCTAAAACGATCTCTAACCATAACCCTATTCCTGACATTAGCCCTAGCCTTAATGAAGCCCCAACCCTAAAACAAACACTAGCCCTAATATTAGCCCTAATCTTAGCCTTAATTCTAAACCTAAACCTAACCATAGACTTAATCCTAATTTAACCCTCATACTATTTCTAAAGCTAGTACTACAGATAAGTATAGCATCGTACCTAACCATAACCATAACCATAACCATAACCATCACCATAACCCTAGCCATAAACCTAGGCTCAGCCTTAATACTAACCCTAGCTCTAATCCTAGCCCTCATTAAGCCCTAAATTTAACCCTAACACTAAGACTAACTCTAACACTCACCTTAGCCCTATCCCTAGTTCTAACCCAATCACTTATGATAACTTCAACCCTAGCCCTAACCCTAGCCTTAATTTTCCTTGTAGCCCTAAACCTAGATCTAAACCTAACTCTACATCTAAACCTAACCCTAAGCCAAAATCACACCCTAACACTAGCTCTAATCCTAACACTAATTTGAAACTAGCCCTAACCCTAGCCCTAGCCCTCAAGACAAACCAAGCCATAGCACTGACCCTAAACCTTAACCTAATCAAACCCTAACCCTACACCTAGCCCAAATTGTAGCCCTCTTTCGAGTCCTAACTCTAACCCTAGAACTAATACTAACCCTGACTCTGACCTTAGCACCAACCCTAGTTCTACACATAACTGTCCCTAAACCGGATCCTAAAACTAGACCTCAACCTAAACCTAACCCTAAAACTAGCCCTAATCAAGATCCCAGTACTTAAATAAAACATAGCCCTCAACCTAATACAAAACCTAGCCCTAATCCAAGGCCTAACCATAGGTTTAAACCTAACCCTAACACTTGCCCAAACCTTAACCCTATCCCTTGACCTAATACTAGCTCTAACCCTATTTCATACACTTAGTCAAACTCTCACCCTATTGCTATCCTAGTCCTAAGACTAATTCTTGGCCTACCCCAAACCATAACTCTATTACTAGTCCTAAACCAAGCCCTCATTCTAGCTCTAAATTTAACCCAAACCCTAAACCTAATGCTGACACTTATTCTAATCCTAACACTAAACCTAGTTTTAAACCTGACCTAACCCTTATCTGAAACCTAACACCAGCCCTACCAGTAACCCTTACCCTAAACCAAACACTAACACTAGCCCTAGACCTACACCTAATCCTAAATACAGCCATAAACCTAAACTTAGTACTAACAATAACCCTTAACCTTAACCAAAAACTAACTCTACCCCTAGAACTACCCTATTCCTCATCCTGGACCTAACCCTAAACCTAATCCTAACCTGAACCCTGACACTTACCCAAAAAAAAAAAAAAAAAAAAAAAAAAAAAAACTCTAAATCTTATCCTAAACTAAAAAATAACCCTAACACTAGATGAACTCTAAATTAGCCATAACCATAAGTCTGGCTCTTACATTAACATATGCCTAATACTAGCCCTAAACCTCACACAAAACCTACCCCTACTTATAGCCCTAAACCGAACCCAAAGCATAACCCTTACATTAAACCTAGCCCGAACCATAACCCTAACCCTCTTTATAGCCTTAACCCTAGCTCAAACCCTAAACTTTACCTAAACATAACCCTAGCCCTAACCCTAAACCTCACCCTAACTCTAGCCCTAATCCTAACTGTAACCATCACACAAACCCTAGCTCTAATTCTACCCTTTACACTAACCATACCTAAAACTAAGGTTAACCCTAGCCCTAAAGGTAATCTTAACCCTACCCTATGCCAGACTGTAATCTTAACCCTCGACCTAGCCCTAAACCTAGCTCAATCTCTAATCCTTACACTTAACCTAATGCTAACATTAACCCAAGGCCTAACCCTAAACTTAACCCTAGCCCTAATCTTAATCTTAACCCTAGTTCTAACACTAGTTCGAATCATACCTAATACCCTAACCCTAAACTTAACCCTAATGATAAACTAGACCTAAAGCTAAACCTACCCTAACTCTAAACATAAACCTAACCCTAGAACTAACAGTGAACCTAACCCTAACCCTAAATCTAAGCTAGGTAAAATCTTAACCCTAATTCTAAACCTAAACCTAATGCTAAACTCAACCTAACACTATCTTTAACCTGACATCTAAACCTATTACCCTAACCCTAATGATAACTCTAGCCCTAACCATAACACTAACCATGACCAAAACCCTAGACCAAACCATAAATTAACCTTAGCCATAGCAAAAATCCTAGCTCAAACCCTAAACCGTGCCCTAAACCTAATCCTAAGTGTAACCCTCGCCCTGAATCTGACCTTACCCCTAACTCTAGCCCTAATCCTATCCATTATTCTAGCCCCAAACCTAGGTCTAAACCTATAAATTACCCTAACCATAACCATAACCCTAATGCTAACCCTAGGCCAAACTCTAAACCTTTCACAAACCCTAAACATGTCCATTACCTTAAACCTAACCTGAACCCTTAACCTAACACTATCCATTACCCTAACCCTAATTCTAACCTTAATGCTAATTTTTGTCTTAACCCTAAACCTTAACCTAACCCAAACCCGAAGCCTGACCCTTAGTCTTATAATACCCCAACTCTTAATCAGACCCTTTCTCAAAACACAACACTTTAATTTGACCATGCCATAAACCTAACCCTAAAAATATCACTAACTATAAACCTAGACCTGACGTTAGTCCTAGCCCTAATTCTTGTCCTTAACCTAACACAAAACCTAGCCCAAATCCTAGCCTTAAATCTAGCCTTTATCCTAAACCTAACTATAATTCTAGCCCTGACCCTAAAGCTAATCATAAAACTAGCCTTAACCCTAATCATAGCAATAAACCAAAAAAGAAGCAACAGTCCTAACACTAACCTTAACTTAAACCAAAATCTAGCACTACACCTAGATCCAACCCTAGCCCTAATTCGAAACATAATCATAACTTAAAAAAATAACTCTGAACCTGACTTATATCCTAACATTCATCCTAGCTCTACACACCACCCTAAACTTAAACTGAACCCTAACAGTAAATATAGCCCTAATTTGAGTCCTAACCCTAACCCTAAAACTAACCCTGATGTGACTGATATCCTAACACTAACCCTAGCTATAAATATCACCTTAATTTTAAACCTAACCCTAACACTTGACCTACCCCTACCACTAACCCTAAATGTAACACTAGTCCTTATATTAGCCATTTCCCTACCCTAGCCTTAAACCTCACACCAAAACTAGCCCTAATCTGAGCCCTAAGCTTAGCTTTAACCCTAACCATAAACCTAAACCTACCCCTAACACTATGCCTTACCCTGAGCAAAATCTTAATCCTAATGGTAACCCTAGATCTATCCCTAATCCTTAGGCTAACCAAATCCTAGCCCTATTAATAATACTAACACTAGATCTCATTCTATCTCTAATGCAATTCCAAACACTATCCCTAACCCTGACCCTTATTCTGACCATAACATAAACTGTAGATAAAACCCGACAGTAAACCTAAAGCAAACACTAACATTAGCCCTACTTTAAATCTTATACATAAGATAACTCTACCAATAGCTATAGACCTAAACCTAATTCTAAATCTATCCTGAACTCTAGCTCTAGACCTAAACAAAATCTGAGCCCTAGCCCTAAAATAAAACCTTTACTTTACCCAAACACTAACTCTACCCCTAGACCTAAATCAAGTCCTAATTCTGGCTTTAACCCTAAATTTAACTTTAACCCAAAAATGACCCTGGCTTTAACACTAAACCTACCTCTAAACCTGAAATTAACCAAAACCTAAACCTAAATCTAGACCCAGCCATAACCCTAACCCTAAAACTAGCCCTAATCATAACCCTAGATCTTACATTACCCATAGACCTAACCTTAGGCCTAAACCTAACTCTAAACATAGAGCAAATTTTAGGCCTAAACCTAGCCCTAAGTATAACCCTAACCCTAACACTAACCCTATACCTAATCCTAGCCCTCACCTTAGTCCTAAGATAGCTAAAAGCCTAACCCTTATTCTAAACATAAGCCTAGACCTATCCCTAACTATCACACGAATCCTAGCGAAAATCCTAAACTTAACGTAGCTCTAAATCAAGCTCTAAACCTACCCATTACCCTAACTGTAAACCTAAACTTATTGATAATCCTAGCCTGAACCCTAATGGTAAAACTAACCCTATGGGAAATCTAAACATAGACATAATCCTAAAATTAAACTCAGCATAGCCCTAACTATAGTTTAAACCATAAACATAACCATAAACCTAAAGGTAACCATAGCTCTAATCCTAACCCTATCACTGATTCTAACACTAAACCAAATCTAATCCTAACCTAACCCTATCTGTTACCTTAACCCTAACCCTAATGTTAACAATAACCGTAGCCCTAACTCTAACCCTAACCCTAAAACTACCGTAATGCTATGCCTAGACCTAACCCTAAACCTAGCCCTAATCCTAGCTCAAAACCTAAACTTTATGCTAAACATAACCCTAAACCTAACACTAACCCTAGTTCTAACACTAACTCTAACCCTAACTCAAAGCATATTCCTAAACATAACTCTAGTTCTAACGTAAGCTCTAACCCTATTAATTACCCTAACCATAACCCTTACCCTAATGCTAACCCTAAGGCTAACCCTAGCCTTATCACTAGCGCTAACCATATCAATTACCCTAAACAATATGTGAACCTTACAACAAATACTAACTATACGCTAACCCTAAGCATAATGCTAATTTGAGCCATAAACCTAAATCTTAACCTAAGCCAAATACTAATTCTAATAATTCCAAGAGCTCTATACCTGAACTATACCCTAAACCTTACCCTTACACTAGACGTAGCCATAAGCCTAACCCTAAAAATAAATTTAGCCCTAACCCTAGATCTTTTTTTAGCCCTAGCACTAATCCTAGCCCTGAATATAATACAAACACTAGCCCTCATTCTATCCCTAAACCTAGCCTTAATCATAAGTCTAATCCCAACCCCCACCCTAACCCTACATCTATTCCTCAACCTACGTTTAAACCTAGCTATAACACCATTCTTTATGCTAAACTTAAATTTAACCCTACCCTATAGCTAGGCCTAAGCCAAATATTAACCCTAGTCCTAATCCTAGCCCTAATTTAACCCTATCCTAAACACTAACTCTAATTTTAGCCCTATCACTAACTCTAACTCTCACACTAGCCCTATCCCTAGTTCTAAACCTATACCTTACCATAACTCTAACCCTGGCCCTAACCCTTGACCCATCCTTAATCCTAGCCTAATCCTAGATCTAACATATGTATAAATGTAAACCTAACTCTAAGTCTAAGCCTAACACTAACACTAGACCTAATCCTAATACTAATTGTAAAACTAGCCCTAACAGTAACTTTAGGACTAAAACAAAACTGAGCAATAGACCCATCCCTAAACCTTAACTTAAGCCAAACTAATACAAAAACTAATCCTAGCCCAAATCGTGTCCTAACCCTAACATTAAAACTAACCCTGACCTGACTCATATCCTAACACTCACCCTAGCTCTAAACATGATGCTAATCTTAAACCAAACCATAACAGTAAACCTAGCCCTTATGCATGTCTTAACTTAAACACTAAAACTAACCCTGACCCTAACTCCTATCCTTAAAATAAGTTTAGCTCTAAATATCACCCTAACCTTAAATCTAACACTAAAACTAGAACAACCCCTACCCCTAACCCCAAAGCTAACCCTAATTGTAACCCTGGTTCTTACAATACCTGTTGCCCTAACCCTAGCCCTAACACTAACACAAAATGTAGCCCTCATCATTGCCCTACACCTAGCTTTAACCCTAACCCTAACCCCAAACCTACCCCAACACTTTCTCTAACACTATCTCTAACCCTAGCAAAACCCAAACCCTAATGGTAACCATAGACCTAGCCCTAATCCTCAGCCTAATCAAACTTCTCACCATATTAATAGTCCTAACCCTAGCCCTCATTCTAGCTCTAACCTTATCCCAAACCTTAACCCTAACCCTGACCCTCATTCTGACCATAACACTAACTGAGCTCTAAACCTGACCCTAAAGCTAGACCAAACAGTAACACTTGCCCTACCAGTAACCTTATACCTAAAACAGATACTATCACTAGCCCTAGACCTAAATCTAATCCTAAATCTAGACTTAACTCTAGTTCTAGACCTAAACAAAAACCTAGCCTCAGCCCTAACAATAACCCTTAACTTATTGCAAAGACTAACCCTATCCCTAGACATAAACCTAGTCCCAATTCTGGCTTTAACTTTAACTCTAACTCTAACCTGAACACTGGCCCTGCCTTTAACACTAAACCTATCTCACAACCCGACCCTAACCAAAAACCTAAACCTAACACTAGACATAGCCATAACGCTAACCTGGCAACTAGCCCTAATCATAATCCTAGCACTTACATTACCCATAGTCCTAACTCTATGTCTTAACCTAACACGAAGCCTAGAGTGAATTCTAGGCTAAATATAGTCCTAAGCATAACTCCAACCCTAACACTAGCCCTAACCCTAACCCTAAACCTAACCTAGCCTTACACTTAAACCTTACTCAAAGCCTAACGCTTACCATAAATATAAACTTAGAATTATGCCTTACTCTAAACCCTAACCCTAGCCCTAACACTTAACCCTATCCCTAAACCTAGCTATAAACCTACACCTTACCTAACCCTACAACTAAATGTAATGATAACCCTAGCCTTAACTCTAACCGTAACCCTAACCCTAACCCGAAAACTAACAATAGACCTAACCCTAAAACTAACACACACCATAGCCCTAACCCTAGCTCAAAACCTAAGCCATACCATAAACCTAAACATAACCGTAGACTTAAAAATAACCCTAAAACTAAATCTAACCCTAAATCTAAACCTAAACCTACATCTAACCATATCCATTACTGTAACCCTTATCCTAATCCTAATGATAACCCTATCCCGAACTTTAACCCTAACCCTAAACCTACCATAATCCTGTGCCTAGACCTAAGTCTGAACCTAATCCTCGACCTAGCCCTACCACTAACACTAGCTCAAACCATAGCCTTTACACTAAACATAAACCTAGCCCAAACCCTAACCCCAATCCTAGCCCTAATCCTAACCATAACCATAGCCCAAACCCTAGCTCTAACTCTATCTGTTACCCTTACCATAACCCTAAACCTAATGATAAACCTAGCCCTAACACTAACCCTAACCCTAACTCTATTCCTAGTCGTGATTCTAACCTGAAGCCTCAACATAGCCCTAAAACTTACTTAATCCTTGATCCTTACCCTTAACCTAACTGTAAGAAAATGATAAGCCTAACCCTAATCCTAATTCTATCCCTAATCCTAAACTGAAAACTAGACTTCACCTTAGTTCTAACCCCACACCATTACCCTAACCCTAACCAGTAACATCATGATAACAATAGCGCTAACCCTAAACCTCCTTTCACCCTAAATGTAAACCTAATCCTAGACAGAACCATAAACCCAACCTTGCCATACTCCTAACTCTAGCTCTAACTCTAACAATTATGCTAAACTTAACACTAAACCTAGTCCTAAACCTAAAACTAACCCTAACCCTAACCCAACATCTAAACCTGTCCATTACTTTAAACCTAATGGTAACCCTAATCCTAACCCTAGACTTAATCCTAAACCTAACCCTATCCTTAGCATTAACAATAGATCAAACCCTAAACCATACCCTAAACCTAACCCTAGCCTTAACCCTAAACCTAACCCTCACTCTAGACATAATCCTAAACATAACCCTAGCTCTAACCCTAGCTCTAACCCTATCCATTACCCTAATAATAACCTTAAACCTAATGCTAACCCTAGGACTAACCCTAACCCTATTCATTATCCTAAATCTAATCTGAGCCCTAAACCTAACTTGAAGCCTAAACATAACGTTATCTATTACCCTAACCCTAACTCAAACTTAATGCTATTTTTAGCCATAAACCTAAACCTCAACCTAACCAAAACCCAAAACCTGACTCTGACTCTTATAATACCCCAGCTCTAAAATTGAACCTCATGCTAAACCTAACTTTGAAACTAGACCTAGCCATAAATCTTACCCGAAAACTCTACCTAACCATGACCTTAGACCTGATATTAACCCTAGCCCTAATTCTTGCCATAACCCTAACACAAATCTTAGTCCTCAACCTAGGCCTAAATCTAGCCTTGATCCTAACCCAAACCCTAACTCTAGCTCTATAGCTAATTTTATCCCTCGCCCTAGTTGTGAACTTTGCTATAACCCCAACCCTTCCCCAAATCTAACCCTAACTCTAACTCTAAACTTAACACTTACAATAATCCTAGACCAGATCCTAGCCCTAATTTAGCCCTAACCCTACCACTAGCACTAAGAATAACTCTAACTCTTTACCCTAGCCCTATTCCTAGATCTAACCCTATCCCTATCCATAACCAAAACAATTGCCCTAAACTTAGCCCTAACACTAGACCTAGTCCTAACAGAACTAACCATAACTATAAGTCCAAACCTAACCCTAAGCCTAAACCTCACACTTACACTAGCCCTAACACTAACACTAATTCTAAAACTAGCCCTAATCTAATTCAAGCCCTAAAACAAAACCAAGCAATAGCCCTAACCATAACCCTTAATCTAAACCAAAACCTAACCCTACACCTTGCCCTAACCTTAGCCCTAATTACTGTCCTAACATAACCCTAAAACTAACCTTGAGCCTGACTCTGACCTTACACTAACCCTAGCTCTAACATGACCCTAAAAGTATACCTAAACCTAAAACTAGTACTAGTTTTAACTCTAACACTAAAAGTATCCCTAATCATAACTCTAGTTCATACATTAGTCGTAGCCCTCACCTAACCCAAAATCTATCCCTAAACTGAGCCTTACACCTCGTTTTAACTCTAACCCTCACCTTAGCCCTATCCATTACACTAAACATAACACTAACCCTAAATCTAACCCTAGACTTAATCCTAAACATAATCCTAGCCCTAATTATACCTTTAACCCTATTCATTACCCTAAAAATAACACTAACCATAATGATAAACCGTGCCTTAAACTTAACCCTAATCCTAAATCTAGACCTGACACTAACCCTAACCATCAACCTAGCCCTAACCATAGCTAAAACACTAACATTTACCCTAAACCTAATCCTAACATTAATCCTACACCTAACCCTCACCCTAGTCCTAATCCTAACCCTAAACCTAGACCTAAACCTATCCATTACCCTAAACATAATTCTAACCCAAAGACAGCTCTAAACATACCTCTGACCCCACTCATTACCCTAACCCTAGTTATAAAGATCATGATAACACTAGCCCTATCCATAAACCTACTCTAACCCTAACTGTAAATTTAACCCTAGTCCTAACCCTAAAACTACACTAACCCTAAAAGTAAACCTAACCCTAGACCTAACTGAAAACCTAACCCTTGCTATAGTCCTAATCCTAGCACAAACCCTAAGAGTTATGCTAAACCTAACACTAACCCTATACCTAAACCTATATCTAAACCTATCCATTTAGGCCTAACCCCAAACCTATCACTAATACTAACCTTATCCTTACCTAAACTTAAAATGAACACTAAACCTAACCCTGTCAATTACTCTAACCCTAACTCTGAACTTAACTCTAATGCTAATCCGAGCCCTAAAAGTAAACCAAAACCTAACCCAAACTCTGAGAAAGACACTGACTCTAATAACACACCTAGGTCTAAACTGAACCTTACCCTAAACATAACCCTTAAACTAGACCTACCCATAAAACTAACCCTAACAATATTCCTAACTGTAACCCTAGACCTGACATTAGCACTCTATCTTATTCTTGCCTTAAACCTAACAAAAATCCAAGCCCTCATCCTAGTCCTAAACCTAGCCTTAATCCTAACCCCAAGCCTAACCCTAGCCCAAAACCTAATTTCAACAATCGCCCTAGTTCTGAACATAGGTATAACCACATCCTTTCCCCTATCCCTTACTCTAACCATAACACTACCACTAACACTACCCTAGCCCTAACCCTAGGCCTAAACCTAACACTGACAATAGCTCTAATCCTACCCCTAATTTATTGCTAACTGTTACCCTAACTCTTACCCTAGCCGTAAGACTAACCCTAACTCTATCCCTAGGCCTATTTCTAGTACCAAACTAAACTAATGCCTAACCCTAACACTAACCCTACCTTTAGTCCTAACACTAGCCATAGTCCTAAACCTACAACTAAATCCAACTCTAAATCTAACCCTAAGTCTAAACCTAAAACTCACCCAAACACTAGACCTAACTCTAATTCTAATTTGAAAACTATCCCTAACCCTAGCCATAGCCCACAAACAAAACTGAGCTATAGCCCTAAAACTAACCCTTAACATAAACCAAATTCTAACTCTACACGTAGTCCTAATCCTATCCTTAAAACCAATACTGACCCTGACTCTGACCCTAAAACTTACCCTAGTCTGAACATCACTCCAACTGTAAACCTCAAGCAAACACTAGACCTAGCCCTAATTCTCACCCTAAAACTATCTCTAACCGTAAAGCTACTTCTTACATTAGCCATAGCCTTAATCCTAACACAAAACCTAGTGCTAATCTGAGCCTCAACCCTAGCTTTAACCCAAACTAAAACCCTAACCCTAACACTAACACTAACCCAAACACTAGCTCTAAACCTATTTCTTACTCTAAGCCAAAATCTCATTCAAATGCTACCCTAGTTATAACACTAATCTGTAGCTTACCCCAAATCCTAAATATATTACTAGTACTAACCCTAGCCCTCATTCTATCTCTAACTCTAACCCGAAATCTAAGCTTAACCCTTAACCTTATTCTGATCCTAACACTAACTTTAGGTCAAAGCCTGGCCTTAACACTAAACAGAAACCTAAAACTAGCCCTAAGAGTAAACCTATACCTAAACCTAACAATAACACTAGCACTAGACCTAAACTTAATCCTAAGAATAGCCATAACTCTAGCCCTAGTCCTAAACAAAAACCTAGCCCTAGACCAAAAATAAACATTAACCTAATGCAAAGACTAACCCTAGCCCTAGACATAACCCTAGTTATATTTCTGGGCCTAAAAATAAACTCATTGCTAACCCGAACACTGATGCTTACCCTAACACGAACCCTGTCTCGAAACCTTATCCTTACCCAAAATTTAAACCTAACACAAGATATATATATCCCTAAGCCAAAAAACTAGCAATAACCATAACCCTAGCTCTTACATTACCCATAGCCCTAAAACTAGCCATAAACTTTCACAAAACCTAGCCCTAATACAAGCCCTAAACCTAAACCTTAGCATAACCTTAACTCTAACCCTAGCACAAACACTAAATCTATTGCTTGACCTAGTTCTAACCCTAGCTCAGACTCTAAACCTTACTCTAAATATAACTCTAGCTCTAAACCTAACCCTAATCTTATCCCTAATCCTAAGTGTAACCATAGCCCAAATCCTAGCTCTAACTTTATTCAATACCTTAAACATAACCCTATCCCTAATGCTAATCCTAGTCCTAACCCTAAAACTAACCCTAACCATATCCCTAATTGTAGCCCTGATTCTATCCCTAATACTTTCTCTAACCCTAAACCTATCTCGAACCCTAACACTTACTCTAAACTAAACCCTAACACTAACCCTAAGAGTAACTCAAATCCTAGCCCTAATCCTAACCTTAACCTAAGCCCTAACACAAGCACTAAACCTATTCATTTGGTTAGCCTAAACCAAATGCTAACCCTCGGCCTAACCCTAACCTTATCCCTAACATTAACCCTATATATTACACTAAAACTAACCTTAACTGAAAACCTAACTCTATCCATTACTCTAACCCCAAAACTAACCCTAATGCTAATTTGAGCCCTAACATTAAACCTTAACCCAAACCAAACACTGAACCATACTCTGACTCTAATAATAACATAGCTCTATACCTGACCCCTACACTAATCCTATCACTTACACTAGACTTAGCCATAAATTTATCCATAACACTATCCCTAACCATAACCCTTGACCTGACATTATCCCTAGCCCTAATCCTAGCCCTAAACCTAGACTTAATCCTAACCCAAACCCTCACCCTAGCCCTAGCCCTAAATATAACCCTCTCAATAGCACTGAACCTAGGTATATGACCTCATCCATGCCCCTATAACTAACCCTAACCCTACCCCTAAACATAGGCCTAACCCTAACACTAATCATAGCACTAATCCTAGCCCTATTTTAACCCTAACCTTAACCCTACCCCTAACCCTAGCCCTAAGACTAACTCTAACTCATACCCTAGGACTATTTCTATTTATAACCCTTTTTGTTACCGTAACTCTGTCAATAGCCTAACCTGAGCCATAATGCTAGCCATAGCCCTAACCCTAGATCTAACCATAACACTAAATCTAACCCTTGTCTTAAGCCTAAACCTAATTCTACCACTAGCTCTAACACTATTGCTAAAACTAAAACTAGCCCTAATCCAAGCCCTAGCCCTAAAACAAAACCAAGCCATTGCTGTAACCCTAAACTTTACCCTAAATATAACACTAACCCTAACCCTAAGCTAGGTTTAATAGCCCTAACCAAAAACCTAAGCTAACTCTAGCACTAATCCTAACCTAAACCTAATCCTAACCATATATCTAACCCTATATATTACCCTCATCCTAATGCTAACCCTAGGCCTAACCCTAACCCTTTGGCTAACCAAAAAGCTCTCCAAGCCCTAAACCTTACCTGGAACCTAAACCTAACCCAATCAATTACCCTAACCCTAACTCTAACCCTAATGCTCATTTGAGCCCTATCCCTAAACCTTAACATAAAAGAAACCCTAACACTGATCCTGACCCTAAAAATACACCTATCACTAAACCTGACCCTTACCCAAAGCCTAACACTTACACTAGACATAGACACAAACCTCACCCTTAATCTACCCCAAACTGTAACACTAGATCTGACATTTGCTCTAGCCCTAATTCTAGACATAACCCTACAACAAAATCTAGGCCTCATCCTAGCCCATAACCTAGCCTTAATCATAACCCTAACCCTAACCCTAGCCCTAACCCCAATTTTATCCCCCACCCTACCTCTAAACCTAGCTATAACACAATACCTTACCCTAAAATTAATATAACCCCTAGCCATAACACTAGGCCTAAGCTGAACACTAACCCCAGCCCTAATCCTAGCCCTAATTTAGCCCTATCACTAAAACTAACCAAAACCCTAGGTCTAAGACTAACTCTAAATCTCACCCTAGCCCTAGCCCAAGTTCTAACCCTGTCTGTTACCATAACCATAACCCTATCCTTAACCCTTGCCTTATATTTAGACCTAGCCCTAATCCTATGTCTAATGCTAAATCCAAATCTAATCCTAACCCAAAGCCTAAGCCTAACACTAACATTAGCCCTAACCCTAATGCTAATCTTATAACTAGCTCTAATCCTAAACCTAGGACTAAAACAAAACTGAGCAACAGCCTGAGGCCTAAACCTTAACTTAAACCAAACCATAAGACTACACTTAGACATAACCCTAGGCCTAATTTGAGTCCTAACCCTAATCTTAAAACTTACCCTGACCCTGACTCATATCCTAACACTGACCCTAGCTCTAAAGACCACCCTAAACTTAAACCAAATCTTAACAGTAACCTAGCCCTAATTCAAGTCATAACACTAACCTTAAACTAACCCTGACCCTGACTGATAACCTAACAGTCACCCTAGCTCTAAACACATCCCTCACCTTAAACCAAACACTAACAGTAACCCTAGCCCTTATTTGAGTCCTAAACCTAACCCTAAAACTAACCCTGATGCTGACTCATATCCTAACAATAACCCTAGCTCTAAATATTACCCTACCCTTAAACCTAAACCTAACACAAGACCTACCCCTAAACCTAACCCTAAAACTAACCCTAATTGTAACCCTGGCTCCTACATTAGCCAATGCCCAAATCTAGCCTTAACCCTAACACAAAAACTAGCCATAATCCGAGCTCTAAACCTATATTTTACCCTAAACCTAACCCTAAATCTATCATTAACCCTAGCTCTAAGGCTATCCCTTAACCTAAGAAAAACCCTAACCTTATGGTAACCCTAGACCTATCATTAATCCTTAGGCTGACCACAACCCTAAAACTATTAATAGTCATAACCCTAGCCCTCATTCTAGCTCTAAGCCTATTCCAAACCCTAATCCCAAACCTGACACTTATTTTGATCATAAAACTAACCCTAGGTCTAAAACTGACACTAACCCTAGACCATACCCTAACACTAGCCCTTGACCTAAACCAAATCCTAAATCTAGCCTTAACCCTAGCTCTTGACCTAAACATAAACCTAGCCCTAACCCTAACAATAATCCTTAAAATAAATCAAACACTAACTCTAACCTTAGACATTAACATAGTCTGTTTTCTGGCTGTAACCCTAACACTAACTGTAACCCAAACACTGACCCTGCCTTTAGAGTAAACCTATCTCTAAATCTGACCCTACCTGAAAATCTAAACCTAAAACTAGACCTAGTCATAACCCTAACCCTAAAACAAGCCCTCAACATAAACCTAGCTCTTACGTTACCCATAGCCCTAACCCTAGGCCTAAACCTAACACAAAACCTAGAGGTAATTTTAGGCCTAAATCAAGCCTTAAACATAACCCTAACCCTAACCCTAGCCCTAACCCTAACCTAACCTTTGCCTTAGTCCTAATCCTAGCTCAATGCCTAAATATTACTCTAAACATAAACCTAAACCTATCTTTCAATCTAACCCTAACCCTATCCCTAATCCTAATCTTTTCCCTAGCCCTATACCAAGCTCTCAACCTACCCATTTCTCTAAACATAAACCTAACATTATTGATAATCCTCAGCTTAATGCTAAACCTAAACCTAACTGAACCTAAACTTAAACCTCATATTTGCCATAGACCTAAATCTAGCTCAAACCCTAACACTTAATATAAACCTAAAAATAACCATAGCCCTAACTCTGAGCCTAAAACTGAATCTAACGTTAAACATAGCCCTAAATCTACATCTAATCGTATACATTACCCTAACCCTAACCCTATACCTAATGATGTCCCTAGCCCTAAGCCTAACCCTAAACCTATTAGTACTATAATCTTATTCCTAAAAGTAACCCTAAACCTAACCCTCACCCTAGCCCTAAACCTAGGTCAAAACCCAACCCTCATGCTAAACATAAACCTAAATCTATACCTAGTTTTAACCCTAACCCTAACCCTAATTCAAAATCTGTTCTTAACCATAAAACTGACCTAAACTTAGCTCTAATACTCTCCATTATACTAACCATAACCCTTTCCCTAATGTGAACCCTAGGCCTAACCTTAACCCTATCGATAACCCTAAACCTATCAATTACACTAAACCTAATGTAAATTCCCTATCACTACCCTAACACACACCCTAGTGGTAATTTAAGCTGTAAACTTAAAAACTAACCTCAAACAAACTAACACTGACTCTGACCATAATAAATCTCCTAGATCTAAGGATGACTTTTACACTAAATCTAACCCTTACAATAGAACTACCCATAACACTAATCCTAAAACTATCTCCAACCATAAGCTTAGACCTGACATTAGCCATAGCCCTAATCCTTGCCCTAAACCTAACACAAAACCCAGCCCTTATCCTAGCCCTAAACATAGTCTTAATCCAAATCCTAAACTTAGCTTGAGGCCTAACCCAAGAACTAACCCTAGCCCCAAATCTTAGCACTAATTTAGTACTAGTCATAACCCTAATGCTAACCCTAGCCCTACGACTAACTCTAACTCTCACACTAGCCCAATCCCTAGTTCTAACCCAATACCTTACTGGAACCCTAATCCTAAGCCAAAACCCAGACCTAACCCTAGCCCTATCATTAACTCTAGCCCTAACCTAGACATAATTTTAACTCTAAATCAAACCCTAAACCTAAGATAACCCTAACCCTAACTTTAACCCTAATTGTAACCCTAGTTCTTACATTAGCCTTACCCATAACTCTAGCTCTAACTTAACCCAAAACCTAGCCCTAATCCAAGCCCTCACCAGAGCTTTAACCCTAACCTTAATCCTAACCCTAGCCCTAATCAAAACCATAACCCTAGCCCTAAACCTAGATCTAACCCTATCCATTGCTGTAACCATAACTCTAGGACTAAACCTAACCCTATCCCTAATTCTAAACCTATGAATTATTCTAAACCAAACTTTAACTTGAAACCTCATCCTATAATTACACTTATACTAATCATAATGCTAAATAGATCCCTAACATTAAAACTTAAACTATCCCAAACATCTAACCCAGTCCTTGACCCTAATAATACCCCTAGCTCTAAACCTGACCCTAACCCTAAAACTAATCTACATATTACATGTAGCCATAAACCTAACCCTAAAACTATCTTTAACCATAACCCTAGATGTGATACTAGCCCTAGCCCTAATCCTAGCCCTAACACTAAAATAAACCATAGCCCTCATCCTAGCCCCAAACCTAGCCTTAATCATTACCCTAACCCTTACCATAGCCCTAACTCTAATTCTAACCTTCACCTTATCTCTAAACCTAGCTATAATGCCATTCCTTAACCTAAACTTAACCCTAACCCTAACCCTAACTCTAGGCCTAAGGTGAATACTAAACCTAGCCCTAATCCTAGGCCTAATTTGACCCTATCCCTAACCCTAACCCTAAACCTAGCCATAGGACTAACTCTAACTTTCACACTACCCTTGTCCCTACTTCTAACCCTATCAATTACTGTAATCCTAAACCTAGCCCTAAAACTAGACATAATCATTGCCAAATCTTTATTCCTAGTCCTAAACCTATATATAACCCTAACTGTAAATCTAACCCAAAACCTAAGCCTAAGCCTAACATTAACACTAGCCCTAGTGCTAACGCTAATCATAAAACTAGCCCTAACACTAACCCTTGCAGTAAAACAAAACCGAGCAATAACCCTAAACCTAAACCTTAACTTAAACCAAAACATAACACTACACCTAGACTTAACCCTCCCTAATTCGAGTCCTAATCTTAACCTTAATACTAACCCTAAATCTGACTTATATCCTTACACTCATCCTAGCTCTAAACACCACCCTAACCTTAAACTGAGCACTTACAGTAACCCTAACCTTAATTCGAGTCCTAACCCTAACCCTAAAACTAAACCTGACCCTGATTATTAACCAAACACTAACCTTAGCTCTAAATTTCAAGTTACCTTAAACATAATTCAAACACTAGAGGTTTAACCCCTAACCATAACCCTAAAACTAACCCTAATAACCATAGTTCTTACATTAGCCATGGCTCTAACATTAGCCATAACCCTAACACAAAAACTAGCCTTAATCCAAGCCTAAACCTAGCTTTAATTCTTACCCTAGCCCAAATTTTAGCTCAAACCCTATCCCTTAACCTATACCAAAACCTAAACCTAATGCTAATCCTAATCCTAATCCTAATCCTAATTCTATTCCTTAACCTAACCCAAACCCCAACCCTATTAAAAGCCTTAACCCTAGTCCTCATTCTAGCTCTAACCATAACCCAAACCGTAACCCTAACCCTGATCCTTATTCTGACTCTAACATTAATCATAGGTCTAATTCTGAAACTAACCCTAAACCAAACCATAACATGAGTCCTACTGGTAAATGTATACCTAAACCTAACCCTAACACTAGCTTTAGTCCTAAGCCTAATCCTAATCTATCCATAACTCTAGTCCTAGACCTAAAGAAAAACTTTGCCCTAGCCCTAATAATAACCCTTAATGTAATGCCAAAAACTAACCCTTCTCCTAGTCTTAACCCTAGTCCTAAATCTGGCTTTACCATTAACCATAACCCTAAACTGAACACTGACCCTGACACTAACACTAGCCCTAGCTCTAAACATCACCCTAAACATAAACCTAACCCTAAAATTATACTTAGCTCTAACATTAACCCTAAAACTAGCCCTAATCATAACAAAGTTCTTACATTTGCCATAGCCCTAAACTATTGCAAAACGTAGACTTAACCAAGCCCTACCCTAGCTTTAACTCTAAAGCTAAACATAACCCTAACCTCAGCACTAACCCTAAATCTAGGCCTATCACTAGACTTAATCCTAGGCATAGCACTAGCCCTATCACTAGCTGTAACCCTATTCATAACCCTAATGAAAACCCTAACACTTCTGCTAACCCTAGGCTGAACACTAATCCAATTCTTAACCCTAAACCTATGCATTACCCTACAACTAACCTGAACTCTAAACCTAAAACTATCATTAACCTATCCCTAACCATAATGATAACTGGAGCCTTAACCCTAAACCTTAATCTAATAAAAACCCTAAAACTGACCCTGAACCAAATAATATGCATAGCTCTAAACCTTACCCTAACAAGAAACCTGACCCTTACAATAGACCTAGCTATAAATCTAACCCTAAAACTCTCCCTAACTGTAACTCTAGACCTGACATTAGCCCTACTCTAATCCTAGTCCTAATCCTAACACACACCTTAGCCCACATTCTAGCTATAAACCTCGCCTTAATCTTTAATGTAAACATAACCATAACTCTAATTCTAATCCTAACCCTAGTACTAACCTAACCCTAACCCTAACACTAACCCTAGACCTCAACCTAGGCCTAACCCTAACACTTACCCTAGTCCTAATCCCAGGCCTAATTTAGCCCTATCTATAACCCAACCCTATGTCTAGCCCTAAAACTAAATCAAACTCTCGCCCTAGTCTTATAACTAGTTCTAAACCTATTCCTTACCTTCACACTATACCTAGTCCTAAACTTAGCCCTAACCTTAGACCTATTCTTAGCCCTAGCTCAAAGCCTAGATCTAAACATAACTCTAAATCTAACCCTAAACCTAAGCCTAAACCTCACACTAACACTAGCCCTAATCCTAAAACTAGCCCTAACTCTACCCATGGCCCTTAAACCAAACCAAATCATAACCCTAACCCTACACCTAGCCCTAATCTTATCTCTAAATCTAGTCCTAGCCCTAACATGAAAACTAATCTGGACTCTGACTCTGACCCTAAAATTAAACCTAGCTCAAAACATCATCATAACCCTAAATTTACCCCTAACACTAGACATAGCCCTATCCCTGACCCTATCACTAGCTCTAATCATAACACTACTTTGTACATTAGCTGTAGACTTAACACTAGACCTAAACTAACACAAAACCTAGCTTTAATCCAAGTCCTAAACCTAGTTTCATCTTTTAGCTTGCTCCACTAGGCTCCCCAAAGATGGCATTTCTAGGATCAATTGTTCTCTAAACAGTTTCAGTTTTCATTTTTGTCTTCTTTTTTCCCTGTAGGGGTGAATGGAAATGAAGCTGGAAATCAAACAGGGTTTGGGCTAGCTGCTTGAAACTTAACACACTCCATCAATTTTCATCTAGTGTTTGCCATGGAAGTAGCCCTAAGATGAAGTAGAAAGTAACAGCTTTATCTTGGGGTGCTTTAGAAGCAAGCAGAATACGCATGAAATGAAAGAGCTTCAAATGTTTTTGGTTGGATTAATTTGATACTGTACAAGATTCATCCCCAAGTTTCCGCCTTCAAGGTTCAATAGTTCAGTGTCTGGAACAGTTTGAATTTTTAAGTTTCACTTCATTATGGCCTATAGGTGTGAATGCAATGGAGCTAGAAATCAAACAGTGTTGGTGCTAGCTGCATAAATCTTCACACACTCAATCAGATCTCTGTGGGCACTCTTTGGTTTCTCTTTGTGAAAGTACCTTAAGCTGAAACATGAAAAACAATTTATCCATGAGCACTTTAAGAAAAAAAAAAAAGAACAGGGAAATATGAATGTATTAAAATACCTTCCCCAATTTTTCATCAAATTTATTTGATACTGTACAAGATTCATCTATTAAGTTGTGGCACTAGGCTCTTCACGTTTGGGACTTCTATGATCATGGGTACTCTAAACAGGTTAGAATTAGGTTAGGGTTGGGTTAGATCTAGTGTTAGAGTGTTTTGTTCAAATTCATTTGATACTTGACATAATTCGTCTTTTAAATAGCCTTACTATTTTCTCCAGGTTTGGGCCTTATCCCTTCAATGGTTTGCTATCAGGAAGAGTTTGTATTTAAGGTTTCCTTCATTTTGACCTATACCGGTATATGGAAATGGAACTTGAAATCAAACAGGATTGGTGCTAACTGCTTAAAACTGCACACACTCAATTACTTCTATTTGGGTACTCTGGTTTCTTCCTTGTGAAAGTATCACAAAGCTGAAGCATGCAAAAAATATCTTTATGCAAAAGTACTGTTGGAGACAACAGGGACATATACATGTACTGAACTACCTCCCCAAATTATTTGGTCAGATTTCTTTGATACTGCACAAGATTCATCTGTTAGCTTTCCCCACTAAGCTCCCTTAATTTGGGACTTCTATGATAAATGGTTCTCTAAAAAGTTTTGGAATAGGTTTATGGTTAGGGTAAGGGCTAGGTTTAAACCTACTGTTAGGGTTAGAGTCAGTTTTTTTTTTCAATGTATCTTTGATAAGGGGCAGGATTCATCTTTTCCTAGCCTCACAATGTTCCCTGGTTTGGGCCTTCTCGGTTCAATGGTTCGCTGTCAGGAACAGTGTGTATTTAAGTTTTTACTTTTTTTTTGAACTATTTTTTGAAGAGAAATGGAGCAGGGAATCAAACAGGGTTGATGCTAGCTGCTTGAAACTGCACACACTCAATCAGTTCTCTGTGGGCACTCTCTGGTTTGTTTCTTGTGAATGTTGGCCTCAGCTGAAACATGCAAAGCAACTTTATCCCAGAGCACTTTTGGAGAAATGAAGGAAACATGCATGTACTGAAACACTTCCCCCAATTATTTGCTCAGATTTCTTTGATTCTGTGCTGGATTCATCTGTTAGCTTGCCCCACTAGGCTCCCTTATTTTGAGACTTCTATGATCAAACATTCTCAAAACAGGCTAGGGTGAGCTGTAGGGTGAGGATTAAGGATAGATCTAGTGTTTGGTTTACAGTAGTTTTGTTCACATTTCTTTGATACTAGGCAGGATTTATCTTTTACCTAACCTTAAGATGTTCCCCAGGTTTGGACTTTATAGGTTCACTGTTTTGCTGTCAGTATTTCAGTTTTTATTTTAAGGTTTCACTTCATTTTGATCTATATGGATAAATGGAAATGGAGCTTGAAATCAAACAGGGTTTTGCTAGCTGCATGAAACTTCACACAATCAATCAATTCTCTGTGAGGATGCTCTGGTTTTATCCTTGTGAAAGTATCCCAAAGATGAAGCATGCAAAAAGAACACTATGCGAGAGCATTTTAGGAGACAACAGAAAAATATGCATGTACTGAACTACCTCCCCCAATCTTTTGGTCAGATTTCCTTGATACTGGGCAGGTTTTTTCTGTTAGCTTGCCCCGCTAGCCTCCTCAACTTTGAGACTTCTATGGTCAAAGGTTCTATAAACAGGTTAGGTTAGAGTTAGGTCTATTGTTAGGGTTAGAGTTTGTCTTGTTCAAATTTCTTTGATAATGGGCAGGATACATATTTACCTAGACTTACTATGTTCCCCAGGTTTCTCCCTTCTCAGTTCAATTCGTTGCTGACAGGAACAATTTTTATTTTAGGGATTCACTTAATTTTTACCTACATGGGTAAAGGGACATGAAGCTGAAAATAAAAAAAAAGGTTGGTACTAGCTGCTCGAAAGTTCACACTCTCAATCAGTCCACTTTGCTCACTCTCTGGTTTGTTCCTTGTGAAATTATTAATAAGCTGAAGCATGCAATACAAATTTATCTGAGAACACTTTAGAAATAAACAAGGAATCATGCATGTACTGAAATAGCTCCCCCAATTACTTTGTCAGATTTCTATGAAACTGCCCATGATTCATCTGTAAGCTTGCCCCACTAGAAACCCAATTTTGAAACTTTTTTGATCAAAGGTTCTCTAAACAGATTAGGTTTAGGGTTAAACTTAGTGTTAGGACTAGGTTTAGACCTGGTGTTACGGTTAGAGTTAGTTTTTAAAAAATTTCTATGAACCTGGTCAGGATTCAAATTTTTCCTATTTTTACTATCCCCCAAATTTTTGGGCCTCCTATGTAAAAGGGTTTTCTCTCAGGAACAGTTTCAATTTTCATGTTTCTCTTCTTTTTGCCCTATAGGGGTGATTGGAAATGAAGCTGGAAATCAAACAGTGTTTGTGCTAGCTGATTGAAACTTCACACACTCAATCAGTTCTCAGTGAGCATTCCCTGGTTTGTTTCCTGTGAAGTATCTCTAAACTGAATTAGAAAGAAACAACTTTATCTCTGAGTGCTTTAGGAGCAAGCAAAGTACACATGTACTGAAAGAGCTTCAAATTTTTTGGTTCATACTTTGATACTGTAAAAGATTTATCTTTGGCCAACCTTAGTAGGCTTCCCAAGTTTTGGCCTTGAATGTTCAATGGTTCAGTGTCAGGAACTGTTTGTATGGTTTCGGCATAGTCTTAGGATTAGGTTTAGTGTAAAGCTTAATGATTTAGCTTGGGATAGGGCTATTGTGAGGTTTAGTTTTATGGTTAGGTCTTAGGATACATTTACGTTTATGGTTAAGTTTAGTGTTAGTGATAGGTTTACAATTAGGGTTAGGGTTAGAGTTAGGGTAATTGACAGGGTGAGAACTAAAGTTCGAGGTAGAATTAAGGTTAGGATAAGAGCTATGGTTAGGATTATGGTTTAAGATAGGGCTACTGTAATGCTTAGGGAAGGGTTTGGCTCTGAGGTAGGGTTAGGTCTAATGTAAGGGTTAGTGTTAGTGCCAGCATTAGGGTTAGGGTTATACTTAGGTCTAAATTTAGGCCTAGGATTATGGCTAGGTTTGTGTTAGTTTTAGGGCTAGTGTTAGGACTATGGTTAGGGATAGGGCTACTGTTAGGGTTAAGATTAGGATTAAAATAGGGTAAGGGCTTCAGTTATGTTTAGGGCTAGTATTAGGGTTAGGTTTATGGCTAGGTCTAGTGTTAGGACTAGGCTTTGGGTTAGGGTCAGGTTTAGAGATAGGTTAATGTTAGGGTCAGCATCAGTGTTCCAGATAGGTTTAGGGTTAGGTTTAGAGCCAGAATTAGGACTAGTGTTAGGTCTATGGGTAGGGTAAGCATTTAGTTTAAGATAAGGGTAATTGTTAGAGATAGAGCTAGAATTTTGTTTAGGTCTAGGGCTAGAATGATAGCTATATTTAGGATTAGTTTTGGGTCTAGATCTATGTTCGTGTTAGGTATATGTATAGGAAAACTGGTAGGGCTAATGTTAGGGTTTGGTTTAGGGTTAGGGTCAGGTTTAGACCTAGGGTTACTGTTAGGATCAGAATAAGGGTCAGGTTTAGTGTTAGAACTAGAATGAGGGCTATGGTTAGGACTAGTAATACTGTTAGTGTTTAAGTTAGGCTAAGGATTAGGGTTAGGACTGGGTTAGCATTTGGTTTAGGGTTTGGTTAGGGTAAGGGATAGGGTAAGAGCTAGGGTTAGGTTAGGTTTTGGTTTAGTGTTAGAGTTAAATTAGGGTTTAAGATAGGTTTAGGAGTAAAATTAGGGTTAGGGCTAGGGTTATGACAATGACTAATGTTTGATATAGGGTTATTTTTAGGGCTAGTTTTAGGGTTAGGTTTAAGGCTAGATCTTGTGTTAGGGTTAATTTAAGATTAGAGTTATGTGTAGAGCTAGGATTAGTGTTAGGATCAGTATCAAGTTCAGGGTTATTTTTTAGAGCTAAGTATAGGTCTCGGTGTAGATTTATGATTTGCTTTACGTTAAGGTTTAGGATTAGGGATATGGCTTGGTTTTGTTTTAAGGCTAGGGCTAGGGTTAAGGAAAGTTTTAGAATTAGCATTATTGTTAGGGCTAGTGTGAGGGTTTGGTTTAGAATTATGGTTATGGTTAAGTTCAAAGTTAGGTTTAAATTTAGAGTTAGGTTTAGATCCAGGGTTGGGCTAGGGCTAAGGATAGAACTAGGGATAGGCCTAGGGCAAGAGTTAGAATTAGTCTTAAGGCTAGGTTTAGGGTTAGGTTAGGACTAAATTAGGGTTAGTACTAGGCTTAGTGTTAGGGTTAGGCTTAGGGTTAGGACAATGGTTATAGTTAGGTATAAGATTGTGGTTAGGTTTAGGGTTATGGTTAAGTTTAGGGTAAGTGATGAGGTTATAGCTAGGTTTAAGGCTAGGGTGAATGTTAGAATTAGGGTTAAACCTCGGGTTATGGTTCGGGTTAGAATTAAGGCTAGGTTTAGGGCTATGATTAGGGCTAGGGCTAATTTCAGGTCCACTTTTAGAGTTAAAAATAGTTTAGGTTTATGTTAGATGTAGTGTAAGTGTTAGGTTTAGGGTTAGGGTCAGGTTTAGAGCTAAGGGTATTGTTTGGGACAGGGTCGTGATTAGTGTTTGGGATAGGTTAAAGTTTAAATGTAGGGCTCAAATTAGCATAGGTTTAGGAATAGGGAAATGGTATAGTTAGGTTTAGGTTTCCAGTTAGGTTTAGGGTAATGGATAGGGTTCAGATTAGGGATATGGTAAGGTTTAGGCCTAGGGTTAGCATTAGGGTTAGGATTATCTTTAGGGTAATGGATAGGGTTAGAGCTATGTTTAGAGCTAAGTTTCTTTTTATTATTAGTGCTAGGTTTAGGGTTACGGTTAGGGTTAGGATTAAAGCTCCGTTTAGGGCTCAGATTAGGCTAGGTTTTGTGTTAAGTTAAGGCTAGGTTTAGGGTTATGTCTAATGTAAGTTCTAGGGTTACAATTCTGGCTAGTTTTAAGGTTAGGGTTAGGGTTAGGGCTAGGAATAGTGTTATGTTTAGGGTGATGTTTAAAGCTAGGGTTAATGTTAGTCTCAGAATGAGGCTTCGGGCTAGTTTTAGGGTTCTGGTTAAAACTAGAATTAGGGCTTGGTTTAGGGCAAGGTGTAGGGTTAGGTTTTGGTTTAGTTTAAGGTTTAGGTTTAGGGCTATGGCTCGGTTTTGTATTAGGGCTAGGGCTACAGTTAGGGCTAGATTTAGGAGTAGCATTAGGGTTAGGATTAGGGTTAGTGTTAGGTTTAGGTTTAGGCTTTGCATTAGCGTTAGATTTAGAGTTAAGTTTAGGTCTAGTGTTAGGCCTAGGGCTAAGGAAATGGCTAGAGTTAAGCCTAGGGTTAGGTCTAGGTTTAGAGTTCCAGGAAGGGATAGGTTTAGAATTAGTTTTAGGGCTAGGGAGAGAGATTAGTTTTAGGGCTAGGGATAGGGTTAGGGTTAGGGATAGTGCTAAGTTAGGTCTAAGATTAGGGATAGGGTTCGTTTTAAGTTAGGCCTAGGTTTAAGGTTAGGGTTATGATTTAGGCTATCTTTAGTGCTAATATGGTCTAGGGTTTGTGTTCAGGTTAGGGCTAGGATTATATCGAGGGTTAATGTCACGTCTAGGTTTATGGTTATGGATAGTTTAAGGGTTACATTTTGGCTAGGTCTAATGTAAGGATTAGGTTTAGGGTAATGGTTAGTTTAGAGCTAGGGAAATTATTAGGGTAATTGTCATTTTTAGGGTTTCTTTTAGGTTTGTGTTTAGTGATAGGGCTCAAATTAGCATTAGGTTTACAATTAGGGTAATGATAGGGTTAGATTTTGTGTTCAGTTAAGATTTAGGGTAATTGATATAGGGTTGGGGTTAATGATAGGATTAGGGTTAGGCATAGGGTTAGCATTAGGGAAAGGGTTATGATTAGGTTTTGAGTTAAGGTTAAGTCTAGTGTTATGGTTAGGATTAGGTCTTGAGATTGGGTTAGGCCTAGCATTAACATTAGGATATGGGTTATAATTAGGGTAATGGTTACAGTTAGAGATAAGTTTATAGCTAGACTTATGGTTAAGATTAGGTCTTGAGTTAGTGTTAAGGTATGTGTTAGAACTAGGGTTAGGTTTAGTGTTATTTCTAGTGTAAGAGTTAGCTTCTGAGCTATGATTAGGTTTAGAGCAAGGGTTAAATTCAGGGTTATGTTTAGGGATAGATTTACAGTAGGTTTAGGGTTAGGGTTAGGGTTAGGGGAATGGTTAAAATTAACTTTAGGTTTATGGTTAGGGTAATAAATACAGTTAGATGTAGATTAAGGGCTAGGGACATGGCCAGATTTAAGTTTAGGGTTAGGGTTAGGTCTATGGTTATGTTTAGGTTTATGGTAAGGTTTAAGTTTTGATTTATGGTTAGGGCTATAGTGAATAAGAGTTTAGGGTTAGGACTAAGGTTGGTTTTCTGTTTAGGGTTAGGATTATGGTTAGGCTTAATGCTAGGTGTACAATTAGGGTTAGCGTTAATGTTAGGTTAATGGGTAATTATACAGCTTGGGTTAGGGTTTCTATTAATGTTAGGATTCGAATTAGGTTAAGGATTAGATTCAGGGATAGTTCTACATTTATGGTCATAGTAAGGGTTAGGTTTGAGCTAGGGTTTAGACTAATTGAGTTTTAGGTTTTTGATAGTGCTAGTTTTAGGGTTATGGTTATATAAGGGAGAGGTTAAGGCCTAGGATTAGCTCTAGTTTTTTTTTTTTTTTTTTTTTTTTTTGTTAGGTTTAGGCATAAGTTTAAAGTTGAGGGTAATGTAAGAGCTAGGATTTTGATTAGGGTTAGTTTTAGGGTTAGGGTTATGCCAAGATCTAGTGTTAAATTTTGATTTTCATTGAGGGTCAGGTAAAAATTAGGTTTACTGTTAAAGGCAGAGTCAGTGTTTGGGTTAGAGTTCAAGTTAGGGTTACAGCCAAAATTAGGAGTAGGCTTAGGTTTAGGGGTAGGTTTAGTGTTTGTGTTAAGATAAGGGTTACTGTTAGGCCTAGGATTAGGTTTTTATTTAGGTCTAGGTCTAGAGATAAGGCTAAATTTAGGATTAGGTTTAGGTCCAGGGCTTGTGTTAGGTTTTAGTCTAGAGTTAATATCAGGTTTAGAACTAGGGTTTGTGTTAGTGTCAGGATAAGGGTCAGGGTTAGCATTCCGATTTGGGATAGGATTAGAGCTAGAATGAGGGCTAAGTTCAGGACTACTAATAAGGTTAGAATTTAGGTTAGCCTAAGGATTAGGCATAGGTCTAGGGCTACAATTAAGGTTAGGGTTATTTATAGGGTAAGGGATAGCCTTAGTGCTAGGGTTAGAGCTAGAGTTAGGGTTAGGGTTAAAAATAGGTTTAGGGCTTGGATTAGGGCTAGTTTTTGGGTTTGGGTAGGGCTAATGATAGGGTAATGGCTAATGTAAGAACTAGGGTTACAATGAGGGTTAATTTTGGTGTTCAGGTTAGGAGTAGGTCTAGTGTTAGTGTTAGGTTTATGGTTAGGATGATATTTAGAGCTAAGCTTGGTGTTAGGATATGAGTCAGGTTCAGGGTTAGGTTTAGGACTCGCATTAAGAATAGGATTATTTTTAGTTTTGAGTTTAAGTTTTGAAAGGTGTTTAGAGTTAGGGTGAGTGTTAGGATATGAGTCAGGGTCATGGTTAGATTTAACGTTAGGTTTAGGATTTTGAATTAAGGCTATGGTGAGGTCTAGGTGTAGTGTTAGGGTTTGATGTAAGTTAAGGTTTATGGTTAGGGTTATTGCTCAGTTTGTTTTACTGCCAGGATTAGGTTTAGGTCTAGTTTTATGATTAGCATTAGTGTTAGGGCTAGTTTTTGTGTTAGGCTTAGGCTTAGGGTTAGGGTTAGATTTTGAGTTAGTTTTACATCTAGGGTTAAGGCTAGGACTAAGGATATGGCAAGGGTTAGGTCTAGGGTTAGGGTTTGGTAATGGATTGGATTCGAACTAGGGATAAGGAGAGTGTGAGGGTTAGAGTTAGTCTTAGATCTAGGGTTAGGGTTAGGTTTAGGTATAAGTTAGCGGTATGGCCAATGTTAGGGTTTGCTCTAGGTTGAGGGTCAGTTTTAGTCCTAGGGTTTGTGTTATTGTCAGAATAAGGGTCGGAGTAAGTGTAAGGGTTCGGGATAGGAATAGAGCTACAATGAAAGTTTGGTCAAGATTATTAATGGGGTTCTGATTTTGATTAGCCTAAGGATTAGGGATAGATCTAGGTTTACCATTAGGTTTATGGTTTAAGGTGAATGAGATAGTTAGAGCTAGGTTTAGGGCTAGAGTTATGGAAGGGTTAGAGTTAAAGTTAAGTTTAGTGTTCGGATTAAGGCTAGTTTTCTGTTAGGGTTAGGGCAATCACTAATATAACAACTAGGGTTACAATTAGAGTTAGTTTAGAGTTAGGGTTAGTGTTAGGGGTAGTTTTAGTGTTAGGGTTAAGTTTAAGGTTAGGGTTATATTTAGATCTAGGATTAGTTTTAGGATACGAGTCAGGGTCAGGGTTAATGTTAGGACTCACATAAGTTCTAGGGTAACTGTTAAGTTTTGGTTTAAGTTTAGGATGTTGTTTCAAGCTAGGGTGAGTTTAGCATGTGAGTCAGTGTCAGGTATACTTTTAAGGTTAGGGATAGTGAAGCCAGATTTAAATTTAGGTAGTCATGCTCAGATAGAAGCCATGTCCTCAGCAACTTTGTCATGGAAACAATATCTTAGCTCCTGGTTCTTGGTACTTCCTGGTGGAAAACATTGTTAGTCTTTGTCTTTGCCATCATACTCATTGGCATATTCCTGTGCTATGGCATTTATTGCTGTGTCAATATGGTTCCAGTAGTAATGAATTCTTTTTTCTCTTATAGACCATCCATCACTCAAGTGGCCCTCCAGCCTATTACTTCTCAATCAGACTTCTATCATGGACCACTCGATAGACCAGATTTTTAAAGGGGGACTCCAAACTGCTTGCCTACATCGTCCCTTTTCAGCCTGAAGAAGCCAGAAAGATCTTCTTTGTCCCCCTTCCTTACAGAAGTAAGGAGTTCCCAAATTAGAGGGGGGAATGAAGCCAGATTTAAAGTTAGGTAGTCAGTGTAGTTAGGTAAATCGGGTCTAATACCAAGTGAAATCTAAAATGGAGGCCATGCTGAGAGTGATTCCAGGAAACGCAGGACAACTCATGGAATGTTAATGAAGTCCTGAAAAGGCCCTAGGCCAAAGTCCATCCCAAAGAAGTGTTAATGAAGTCCTTCCTGCTCAGACTACTTCTTTGGCCCACCTGTGTCCCACCCCTCGGGCCTTCCCACCTACATTCCATCACTGAAAGAAACTATAAAATGGAGAAACACCCGCACTTCCATGGATTCCACCCCTTGGGTCCCCTTCTTCCTCCGGGAGAAGTCTTTTCTGCTATCCTTTAGTAAACTTCTAATTTCTACTCTGACCTTGCCTTGGCATGCTTCTTTGGTGTTATTCTTCTACATTGGGGAAGCAAGGACTTGTCACCGGTCAACAGTGGTAAACATAGGACTCAAATTAAGGCTATGGTTAAGTGGAGGTGTAGTGTTATGGTTTGACATAAGTTAGGTTTAGGGTTAGGGCTATTGCTCGGTTTTGTTTTACTGCTAGTTTTATGGTTAGGGCTAGTTTTATGATTAGGTTAGGATTAGGTTTAGTGGTAACATGAGTCTTAGTGTTAGGGTTAGGGCTAGCACTAAGGAATGTGCAAGGTTTAGGGCTAGAGTTAGGGTTATGGTAATGGCTAGGAGTATAACTAGTGCTAGTGCTAGTGTGAGAATTATTGTTTGTCTTAGGGCTAAGGGTAGGGTTAGGGTTAGGAATAGGACTAAATTAGGGCTAGGATTAGATCTATGGTTAGTGTTCACTTTAAGCATAGAATTAGGGTTACATTTAGGATTTAGTTTAGGGTAAGGATGGTGTTATGCTAGTTTTAGAGGTCGGGTGATGTTTAGAATAAGGGTTAGGATTAGGGTTATGATTAATGCTAGGTTTAAGGCTAGGATTAGGACTATGTTTTCTTTTAGGTTTCGGGCTAGTATTAGGAGTATGGCTAATTTCAAGTCGAGAATTATGTTTAAAGATAGTTTTAAGGTTAGGATTATGGGTATGTCTAGTGTAATGTTTAGGTTTATGGTTAGGGTCAGGTTTAGGGCTAGGGGTATTATTAAGGTTAAGGTCTGGGTTAGAGTTTGAAATAGGTTAAGGCTTAAAGTTATGGATTGAATTAACATTAGGGTAAGTGTTTGGGTAATGATAGGCTTAGAATTAGGGTTCATGTTAGGTTTAGGGAAATGGAAAAGGATAGGATTAGAGATAGGGTTAGGTTTAGGCCTAGGGTTAGCATTAGGGTTAGGGTTTTTGTCATGGTAATGTATAGGGTTAGGGCTAGAGTTATGGTTATGATTAGGGCTAGGGCTAGGTTTAGGTTTAGAATTAGGTTTAAAGCTCGGGTAAGGGCTTGGATTAGGGCTCCCATTTTTGTTAAGTTAGTGCTAGGGTTAGGATTATGGCTATTGAAAGTACAAGGGTTATGATTAGGGCTAATTTTAGGATTAAGATTAGGGCTAGGTTTAGTGTTAGGGTAAGTGTTAGGATTAGGGTGACCTTTAGAGCTAGGATTAGTGTTAGTGTCAGAGTCAGTGTCAGGGTTAGTTTTAGGGTTCAGCTTAAAACTCAAATTAGTACAAGGTTATGGGTAGGTTTATGATTAGGGTTTCATTTTGTTTAAGGGTTAGGGATAGAGCTTATGGTTCAGTTTTGTTTTAGGGCTAGGGCTAAGATTAGGCCTAGTTTTAGGATTTGTGTTAGGTTTAGGGCTAGTGTTAGGGTTAGGCTTAGGCTTCAGGTCTGAGTTACATTTAAAGATAGATTATGATCTAAGGTTAGTGCTTGGGCTATGGATAGGGCAAGGGTTAGGACTAAGTTTAGGGCTAGGGTTAGAGTTATGTTAAGGGATAGGGCTAGAACTAGTGCTAGAGCTAGTGTGAGAGTTAAATTTATTTTTAGGTCTAGGGTTATGGTTAGGGTTAATTATAGGGTGAAATTATTGCTAAGATTAGGGTTAGGGTAAGTATTGGGGTTAAAGCTAGGTTTAAGGTTAGGATTAGAATTAATCTAGGTTTAGGGTTAAGATAAGGGCTGGCTTTTTTGTTAGGGTTAGGGCTAGGATTAGGTTTAGGGCTAATATCAGTGTGGGTTATGGTTGTGGAAAGGATAGTTTTAGAATTAGGTTTATGACTTGATCTAGCTTAAGGGTTAGGTTTAGGGCTAAGTGTCAAGTTTAGAGCTAGGGGAATTATTAGGGTAAGGATCAGGTTAGAGTTTGGTTGAGGTTAGGGTTTAGTCTTAGGGCTCAAATAAGCATTAGGGTCAGGGTTAGGGTAATGATAGGTTTTTGTTTAGGGCTCAGGTTAAGTTTATGGTAATTGATAGGATAAAGTTTAGCAATAGGTTTGTGTTAGGCCTAGGGTTAGCATTAGGGTCAGGGTAATGGTTAGGATAATGGATAGGGTTAGAGCTAAGGTTAGGGCTAGGGTTATGGTCAGGAATAATTCTTGAGTTAGGGTTAGGTTTATGGTTAGAACTAGGGTTAATGTCAGGATTATGTTTAGCATAAGGTTTAGGATTTGACCTAGGTTTAGGGCTAGGGCAATGTTTATGTTTAGAGTTAGGTATAGGGATAAGATTAGAGTATGGTTATGGTTAGGATTGGATTAGGGCTAGCATCATCATTAGGGGTAGGGTTAGGGTTAGAGTAATGGATATGTTTAGATGTAGGCATAGGGTTTGGTTAGTGTTAGATTGAGGTTTAGGTTTAGGATTAGGGCTCTGGTTATGGTTAGGTTTATGGTAAGTGTTGGGGTTTCAGCTAGAGTTAAGTCTATGGCAAGTGTGAGGTTTAGGGTTACGCTTAGTGTTAGATTTCTTGTTATGTTTAGGGTTAGGGTTAGGCCTAGGGTTACCAATATGTTCAGGGTTAGTTATAGGATAATGGTTAGGTTTAGAGCAAGGTTGAGGCCTAGGGTTAAGTTTCAGATTAGGGCTAGTGTTAGGGGTATATTTATGGATAGTTCTAGGTTTATGTTTCTAGGTTTATGTAACACTAATCAAGTGTTTTTGTCCTAGGTTATATGATTAGCATTAGGATTAGGGAGAGTGTTTGTGTTAGGCTTAGGCTTCAGGTTAGGTTAAGACTTGGAGTTAGGGTTAGATCAATGGTTAGGGCTATTTGTAAGGATAAGGCAAGGTTTAGGGCTAGCTTTAGGGCTATGGTAAATGATAGGGATAGAACTAGGGATAAGACTAGGTTGAGAGAGTTATTCATAGGGATAAGGTTATGGTTAGTTTTATGAATAGAGCTAAATCAGGGCAAGGATTAAAAATAGGGTTAGTGTTCAGGTTAGGCCTAGCATTAGGGATAGGTTTAGTGTTAATTTTAGGGTAAGGGATGTGTTATATCAGTGAGGGTAAGGGTTAGTTTTAGTCCTAGGACTCAAATTTGAGCTAGGGTTATGGCTAGTTGAAGGGTTAGGTTTTGGTTTAGGTTAGGTTTAGGGTTAGGGTAATGGCTCAGTTTTGATTTAGGACTAAGGCCAGGGTTAGTGTTAGTTTTATGATTAGCGATGGTGTTCAGCTAGTGGTAGAGTGAGGTTTAGGCTTAAGGTTAGGATTAGATTTAGAGTTTATAACCATAATTTATAGTTATGATTAGATCTAGGTTTAGGGCTAAGGTTAAGGATAGTGTTATGGTTACGGTAATGGACAGGTTTAGAAATAGAAATAAGGCTAGGTTGAGAGTTATTCTTAGGATTAATGTTAAAGATTTGCTTAGGGTTAGGACTAAATTAGGGCTAGATTAGCGCTAGGTGTAGTGTTAGGGTTAGACCTGTGTTTAGGGCTAGAATTATTGTTAATGTTAGTGTTAGGGTTATGGCTAGATTTAAGAGAAAGGATGAGATTATGTCTAGGTTCAGGGCTAGGGTGAGGGTTAAAATTATGTATAGAAGTATGGTGAGTGTTCAGGCTAGGATTAAGGGTAGGTTTAGGGCTTGGATGAGGGCTAGGGTTTGTGTTAGTTTTAGAGCTAGGATTAGAGCTAGGGCTAATGTCAGGTCTAGGGTTATGGTTAGGAATAGTGTTAACTTTAGGTTATGTCTAGTTCTAGTGAAAAGTTAGGTTTAGGGTGAAGGTCAGGTTTAGTGCTAGGTATATTATTATGTACAGAGTCTTGTTTATGGTTTGGTATAGGATAAAGTTTAGGGTTAGGGCTCAAATTAGCATTAGGGTTAGGGTTAAAGTAATGGATAGTGTTAGGTTTAGTGTTAAGATTAGGTTTAGTGTAATAGGGTTAGTGTTAGTGATAGGGTTAGGGTTAAGCCTAGGATGAGCATTTGGTTTATGGTTAGGGTAAAGGATAGGGTTAGTGCTAATGTTAGGGATTGTGTTAATGTTAGGATTTTGGCTAGGTTTAGAGATAGGCCTAGAGTTAGTGTTAGTGTTAGGTTTAACAGAAGTGTTAGGGTTGAGCTAGGGTTAAATCTAGGGTGAGGTTAAGATTTAAAGTCACGGCTATGGTTAGGTTTAGGGTTAGGGTTATGGCTTGGGTTAGCATTAGGGTTAGAGTTATGTTTAAGGTAATGGATAGAGCATTTGCTAGGATTTGTGCGATGGTTACAGTTAGGATTAGCACTAGGCTTAGGGTTAGTTTTAGTGTTAGGGCTATTGTTATGTTTAGGGCAAGGATTAGAGTTTGAGTAGGGTTAGGGCCAGGACCAGTGTCACGGTTAAGGTTAGTGCTAGGGAAAGGGTTAGGGTTAAGCTTAGGTCTAGGTTAGGGCTAGGATTAGGGCTGGGTTGTATATGAGGTTTAGGGGTAGTGTTAGGTGTATGGATAATGTAAGAGCTAGGGTTTTGGTTATGGGGAGATTTAGGGTTTGTTTAGTGTTAGGGTTAGTTTTACATTTAGGATAAGGTTTTGAACTAGGGTTTGTGTTAGCATATATGTCTAGGATTAAGTCTAGGGTTACGGTTAGGGATAGATTTAGGGTTATATTTATGGTTAAGTCTAGTTTAAGGATTAGATTTAGGGTATGGGTCAAGTTTAGAGTTAGATGTATTATTAAGGTCAGGGTAGATCTTATTGTTCAGATTAGGTTAAGGTTTAGGTTTAGAGCTTTAAATTAGCATTAGGGTTATAGTTAGGGTTAGGGTAATAAATAGGCTTATGGTTAGGGTACAGGTTAGTTTTAGGGTAATGGATAGGTTTAGAGATTTTGATAGTGTTATTGTTAAGCCTAGGGTTAGAATTAGGGTTAGGATTATGTTTAGGATAATGGATAGGAATAGAGCTAGGCTTAGGGCTAGGGTTATGGTTAGGATTAGGGCTACGTTTAGGGTAGTGTATAGAATTAGAGCTATGGTTAGTCTATGGTTAAGGGTCAGATTAGGGCTAGGGATATGTTAGGGTTTTCTATAGGGCTAGGGTTATGTTTAGGGTAAAAATTAGGCTTTAAGCTAGGGTTAGGTCTAAGGGGAAGGTTAAGGTTAGGGATAGTGATATGGTTAGTTTAGGGTTACACATAGAGCTAGGTTTAGGCCTAGGATTAGGGTTAGGTTTTGTGTTATTTCAGGCCTAGGATTAGGGCCATGGGTAGTTAAGAGCTAGGGTTATGTTTAGGGAGAGTTTTAGGATTAGGGTTTTGGCTAAGTATAGTGTTAGGATTAGGTTTTGAGTTAGGGTGAGCTTTGGAGCTAGATTTATGTTAGGGTCATTGTCAGTGTTCAGGTTAGAGTGAGTGTTTGGGTTAGTGCCAGAATTATCACTAGGGTTAGGTCTAGA
>NW_027287745.1:0-73194 GCF_047511675.1 Marmota flaviventris
CCCTAATCCTAACACTAACACTAACTCCTAACTCTAACCCTAACACAAACCCTAATCAAAACCATAATCCTGACCCTAATCTAACCCTGACCCTCACCCTTACCTGACCCTAATCACTATCCCTAACCCAAACACTACCCTTAATTCTAACCAAACCCTTATCTTAACCCTAACCTTAAAACTAAACCTAAACCTTACACTAACACTAACACTAACCGTAATCCAACCCTAAGCATAACACTTACTCTAACCCTAACCCTAACAATAACACGAATCTTAACCCTAACCCTAACCCTGAACCTAACCCTAAACTTAACACTAACCCTAAACCTAAACCTAATCCTAACACGAACCGTAATGCTAACCCTAAAACTATACCTTAAACCTAACAATAACTCTAACTTTAACCCTAACCTTAACACTAACCTTAACCCAATTCATAATGCTAACACTAACCTAATCCTAATGCTAAACTTACCTAACACTAACGCTAATTATAAACTGAACACTAACACTAACATTAATTTCAACCCTAACTCTAACACGAACCCTAACTCTAACTATACCACTAAGCCTAAGTCTCACACAAACCCCAACCCTAACCATAATACTAATCCTAAACCTAAACCTAACCTTAACACTAACACTAACCATAACCCTAACACTAATCCTAACCCTAACCCAAATGCTAATGCCAACCCTAAACCTCAGCATAACACTAACATTAACCCTAACACTAACCCAAAACCTAACACTAACCCTAACCCAAACACTAATCCTAACCCTAACACTAACCATAACCATCACACTACCCGTAACCCTAACCCTAAACTTAAACCTATATATAACACAAACCATAAGCCTAACCCTAACGAATTCTAACCCTAACACAAACCAGAATCCTAACACAAACTCTAACATGAACCCTAACCCTTACCCTAACCCTAACTCTACCACTAACCCTAACAATAACCCAAACCCTAACCTTAACTGTAAAACTAAACCAAACACTAACCTTAACATAAATCTAATTCAAACACCAACCCTAACCCTAACAGTAACCCTAACCTAACACAAACCCTAACCCTAACACTAACCCTAATACTAACCCTAAACATAACCCTAAACCTAACCCTTACCCTAACACAAACCCTAACCTAAACCTAACCCTAACAAAACCCTAACCCTAAACCTAACCCTACCCTAACTCTAACCCTAACCCTAACTCTAAAACTAACCCTAACCCTAACAAGAAACCTAACCCTAACCCTAACTGTTAATAACAATAAACCTAACCCTAAACTTAACCCTAACTCCAACACTAACCATAATCTTAAATTTATTACTAACCTTAACACTTAATCCTAACTCTAACCCTAACACTAACACTAACCCTAACACTAAGTCTAACACTAACACTAACCCTAAACCAACCCTAACACGAACCCTAACCGTACCCTGAACACTACCACTAACCCTAACCCTAACCCAAACCCTATCCTTAACCTAACACTAAACCTAACGCTAACCCTAACCATAAAAGTAACCCAAACACCAACCCTAACACTAACCATAACCCTAATCTGAACAAAAATCCTAACCCTAACACTAACACTAACCCTAACACTAACCTTAACACTAACCTTAAACCTAATCTGAACCCTAAACCTAACCCTAATGCTAACCATTACCTAATCCTAAACCCTAATCCTAAAAAACTAAAAATAACCCTGACACTAACTCTAACCCTAAACTAAAATGAACTGTAACCCTAACCATTCCACTAAACACAACCCTATTCTAAACCCTAAAACTAACGTTAACACTAATCCTAATCCTAACCCTAAATTTAACTCTAAAACTAAACTTAACCCTAACCCTAACATTAACACTAAGTCTAATTCTAACCCTAACACAAACCTTAACCCAAATCATAACTCTGACCCGAATATGACCCTAACTCTCACCCTTACTTAAACCTAACCTTAACCCTAACACAAACACTAAAACTAATCCCTACCCAAAACCTAACACTAAGCCTAAACCTATCCATAACCCTAAAATTATACTAACCCTAACCCTAACACTACCCTAACAATAACTTTAACCATAATCCTAAACCTAACATTCACTTTAACCCTAACTATTAACCTTACCTTACACTAACTCTAACCCTAACACTAAAACTAAACCTAACACTAACCCAAACACTAAAACTAACAGGAACACTAACCCTAACTCTAAACCTAACCTAACCCTAACCTTAACCCTAAAGCTAACCCTAACATATACCTATCCCTAACATTAACCGTAACCGTAACTCTAACCATAACCTTAAATGTAACGCTAACACAAAACCTAACCCTAACCCTAACATTAACCCTAACCCTAGTTTTTCACTAACACCAACTCTAACCCTAAACCTAACACAAACCCTAACCCAAACCATAACCATAACACTAACCTAACCCTAAGTCTTATGCTTACCTAACCCTAATGCTAGTCCTAACTCTAACACTATCCCTAAACCAAACCCTAACACAAACCCTAACCCTAACCATACCACTAAGCCTAATCCTCACCCAAACCCTAATCCCAAACCTAAAAGTAACCCTAAAACTAATGCTAACCCTAACCCTAACAGAAACCCTAAAACTAACCCTAACTTTAACCCTAACCTTAACCCTAAACTTAACCCTAACCCTAAACCTAATACTAACCCTAACTCTAACACTAACAATAACCCTAAACCTAACTATAACCGAAACCCAAACACTAACGCTAACCTTTTACCTAACCCTAACCCTAACCCTAACCTAACAATAACACTTTCCCTAAACCTAACCCTATCACTAACCCTAACCCTAACACTAAATCTAACCCTAAATTAACCCTAACCATAACACTAATCCTAACACTAACCTTAACCCTATCACAAAACCTAACCCTTATTCTAACCCTAACACTAATCCTAAACCTAACTCTAACACTAACCAAAACACTAATCCTAACCTTAAATCTAACCCTAACAGTAAACTAACCCTAACCCATAACCTACACTTAAAACTATAACTAACCCTAAACCAAACACTAACATGAACCCTAATTCTAAACCTAACCGTAAGCCTAACATGAATCCTAACCGTAACACTAACCCTAACCCTAACACTAACCCTAAACCTAATCCTAACCCTAACATTAAACCTAACCAAAACCCTAAATCTAACATTAACCCTAACCCTAACCCTAACCTTAAACCTAACCCAAACCCTAAACTTAACCCAAACACAAACCCTAACCCAAACCACAACCCTAACCCTAACCTAACCATAATGCTAACTCTTACTTAAAATAACACTAATTCTAACACTAACAATAGCCTTAACACTAACACTGATCCTAACATTAACACGAATCCTAACAGTAACCATTCCACTAAGCCCAACCCTCACCCAAACCCTAACCCTAACCCCAAGACTAATCCTAAATCTATACCTAAACTTAACAGTAACACTAACCCTAACCATAACACTAATACTAACACTAAAACTAACTCTAACTATAACTATAACCCAAACCCAAACCATAACCCTGATCCTAGTCTAACCCTGGCACTCACCCTTACACAACCGTTACCACTAACCCTAACCCAAACACTAACCTTAACCCTAACCGAACCCTAACACTAAACCTATCAATAATTCTAACATTAAAACTAACCCTAATCCTAACCTTAACCCTAACACTAATTCTAAAAGTAACCCTAACCTTAACCATAACACTTACCCTAACCCTAACCCTAACACAAATCCTAACCCTATACCTAACCCTAAAACTAACACTAACCCTAACACTAAACCTAACCCTAACAATAAGCATAATGCTAACCCTAAACATATAGCTTAACCCTAACAATTACACTACCCCAAATCCTGCGAAAACCCTAACCCAAACCATATCCCTGACCCTTATCTAAAACTAACACTTGCCCTTACCTAACCCTTAACCTAACCCTAACCCTAACCCAAACACTTATCCTAAACCTAACGCAAACCCTAACACTAACTCTCACTCTAACCCTAACACTAAACATATCACTAACCCTAACACTAATCCTAACCCTAACCTAAGCGTAACACTAACTCTAACGATAACCCTAACCCTAACACTAACACTTAACCTAACCCTAACCCTAATCCTAACATGAATCCTAAAACTAACAATAACCCTAAACCTAAAACTAACCCTAGCCCTAACGCTAACTTTAACACTAACTCTCACGCTAACCCTAACCCTAACATGAATCCTAAACCTAACACTAACCCTAAACCTAAAATTAACCCTAACCCTAATCCTAACTTTAACACTCTCACGCTAACCCTAACCCTATTCCTAAACCTAACAATAACCATAACACTAACCCTAACCCTAAACCTAACCCTCACGCAACCCTAACCCTAAACCTAACACTAACATTCCCCTAACACTAAAACAAACCCTAACAATAACTCTAACCCTAAACCTAAATGTAGCACTCACCCTAACCCTAACCATAATACGAACCCTAATCCTAACCCTAATTCTAACCTAACACTAACCCTAAACCTAACCCAACCCTAAACCTAACCCTAGCCCTAACTTTAACACTAACTCTTACTCTAACCCTAACCCCTAAACCTAAACCTAAAAACAACCCTAACACTAAACCTTACCCTAAACCTAACAATAACCATAACACTAACCCTAACACTAAACCTAACCCTCACCTTAATCATAACCCTAAACCTAACACTAACTCTAACCCTAACCCAAAATTAACCCTAACAATAACTCTAATCCTAACCCTAAAACTAAACAGAACACTAACCCTAACCCTAACCCTAACCCAAACCTAGCCCTCACTCTAACCTAAACCCTAACCCTAATGCTAACTCGAACCCTAACACTAACCTTAACCATAACCATAACCGTAAGCCTATCTGTAAACCTTCAACAAAACCTAAACATAACCCTAACACTAATCCTAACCCTAACCTTAACCGCATCCCTAACCCTAACCCTACATCTAACATTAACCCTCACCCTAACCCTATTACTAACCCTAAACCTAACCCTAACGGTAAACTAACTTCAACTCTAACAATAACCTCAACACTAACCCGAAACCTAATCCTAACCCTAACCCTAACACTAACTCCAACTGTAACCCTAGCATGAAACCTATACCGAACCCTAACCCTAACCCTATCACTAATCTAATCATATTTCAAAACGTACACTAACCCTAACCCTAAAACTAATAAAAACCCTAAACCTAACCATAATCCTAACACTAACACTAATATTAACCCTAACCC
This sequence comes from Marmota flaviventris, assembly GCF_047511675.1. Lineage (NCBI taxonomy): Eukaryota > Metazoa > Chordata > Mammalia > Rodentia > Sciuridae > Marmota > Marmota flaviventris. The sequence continues at coordinate 5,358 of NW_027287745.1, forward strand.
TAACCGTGTCCAAATCCCTAACCCTAACTATAATCCTAACACTAACACTAACACTAACACTACACTAACCCTAAACCTAATACTAAACCAAACTCTAAACCTATCTCTAACCATAAGTGTAAATATAACCCTAACCCTAACCCTAACACAAACCCTAATCTAAACCATAACCAAACTTCTAAACTAACCCTAACCCTAACCCTCACCTAACCTTAACTCTAACGTAACACTAACCATTATCAAAACCCTAACTCTATCACTAACTCTAAAACTCACCCTAACCCTAAACCTAAAACTAATGCTAATACTAACCCTAACCCTAATATTAACATTAACCCTAAATCTAACCCTAAATGAAACATTAACCCGAACCCTAACCCTAAGCATAACACTCACCCAAATGCTAACTCAAACACTAAGCTAACCCTAACACCAACACTAATCTTAAAACTAAACATAACCCTAACCCTAACACTATCTCTAAACGTAACCCTAACCCTAACCATAACATTTACCCTAACCCTAATCCTACCCCTAACAAGAATCTTAACTCTAACCATAACCCTATACCTAACACCAACCCTAACACTAAACATAATGTTAACCCCAAACTATACCCTAAAGCTAACAATAAACCTAACTCTATCCCTAACCCTAACACTATTCCTAACCCTAACCATAACCCTAACCTTAAATCTAACCTTAACCCAAACCCTAAACCTAACACAAACCACAACCCAATCCATAACCCTAAACCTAACTTAACCCTAATGGAAAACCTTACATAACACTAATCCTAATTCTAACCAGAACACTAACCCTAACACTAACCCTAAGCCTAACATTGACACTAACCCTAACTGTAACACTAACCCTAACTCTAATACTAACCCTAAACCTAACCCTAACCTTAACACTAACCCTAAACCTAACCTTAACCCTAACTAGAATGCTAATATTAAATCTAAACCTCAGAATTACCCTAACCCTAAACATAACACTAACCCTAAACCTCACACTAACCCTAATCCTAACACTAATTCTAACCCAAACACCAATCCTAACCCTAACCCTAACACTAACCATAGCACTAACCCTAATTCTAATCCTAACCCTAACCCAAACCTAACCCTAATCCTAAACCTAACACTACCGTAAACCTAACCCCAACCCTAACACTTACACTAACACTAACCCTAAACCTAACCCTAACCCTAACCCTTACGCTAACCATAACAATAACCTTAAACCAAACTCTAACCCTAACCCTAACACAAAACCTAACTCTAACAGAAACCATAACCTGAAAACTAACACTAATCCTAATACTACCCTTAAACCTACACCAAACTATAAAATGAACTATAACCATAACATTAACCCTAACCATAACACTAACCCTAACCCTAACAATAACCCTAAACCTAACCCAATCCCTAATACTAACACTAATTTAATCCTAACCCTAATTCTAACACTAAACATAAACCTAACCCTAACACTAAACCTAACATTAACCCCCAAACTAACCAAACGCAATAGCTAACCCTAATCCTAACACTAATCCTAATCCTAAACCTAACTCTAACCATAACACTAATCCTTACCCTAACCCTAAAACATAACCCTATAACTAACCCTAAACCTAACCCTACACCTACCACTAACCCTAACCCTAAAGCTAACCCTATTCCGAACTGTTATCCAAACACTAACCCTAAAACTAACACTAACACAAACCCTAACCCTAAACCTAACAGTAATCCTAACCCTAATCCTAACACTAACTCAGAACCCAAAACTAATCCTAATCCTTACCATATCCATAACCCTAAACCTAATCCTAACCGTAACTGTAACCTTATCCCTAACACAATTCCTAACCCTAACCCAAACACTAATTCTAACCCTAACAATAACACTAACCGTAACTATAAAACTAAACTGAACCCTAACCAGAAACCTAACCATAACCCTAACTCTTACCTAACACTAAACCTAACCCTAACCCTAACCCTAAATTAACACTAACCCTAACACTAACATTAATCCTATCACTAACCCTAAACCTAAACCTAAAGTAACCCCAACCCTAACCCTAACTATAATTCTAACACATTCCCTTATCCAAATCATAACCGTAATCATACCATAACACTAACTCTAACTTTTACCTAACACTAACCCTAACACTAACACTAAAACTAACCCAGCCTTAACCCTAACACTAACACTAACCATAGCATAACCCTAACCATAACAGTAACAATAACACTAACCAATACACTAACCCTAACCCTTACCCTAACCCTAAACCTAATATTAAACCTATCCCTAACCCTAACCCTTACACTAACTATAACTCAATCCCTAACACTAATGTAACACTAATCCTAACAATAACCCTAACCTTAACCCTAGCTCTAACCCTTACCTCACCTTAAACCTAACCCTAACACTAACCCTAAAACTAACCCTAACCCTAACACTAACCTTAAGCCCACCCCTAACCATAACCCCTATCCCTAACCCTAAACCAAATACTAACTCTAACACTAACCCTAACCCCAACCCTAACCTTAACCCTAACCCTAAACCTAACAATAACCCTATGCTAAACCGAACCCCAAACCTAAACCTTACCTAATCCTAAACCTAACACTAACCCTAACCCTAATAGTAACACTAACCATAACCCCAACACTAACCCTATCACTCCCCCTAACCCTATGCCTATCCCTAAATCTAACACTAACCCTGTCCCTAACCCTTTCTTTAATTCTAACACTAACACTAACCCTAACACTAACCCTAACACTATACCTAATCTACCCGTAACAATAAAACTAACCCTATATCTAACCCTACACCTCACTCTAACCCTCTTTCTAATCATAACTAAAACCCTAATTTTAAGTCTAACCCTAACACAAAACCTAAACCCAACCCTTCCCCTAACACAAAACATAATTCTTACTGTAACACTAACCTTAACACTAACCCTAACCCAAAACATATCCCTAATTCCAAAACTAACCCTAACCCAAACCCTAAACCTAATCTTAACCCCAAAACTAACCTTTACCCTAACCTTAACCTAACCTAACAATAACCCTAACCACAACCCTAACCCTAACAGTAACACTGAACTTAACCCTATTTCTACCCCTAAACCTAAAAGTAACCCTAAACCTACCCCTTACCCTAACACTATCCCTATTCCTAAACCTAACACTAACGCTAACACTGAACCTACCCCCCCAACCTTCACCCTAAACCTTAACCTAACAAAAACCCTAACCCTAACACTAATCCTAACCCCAAGGCTAACACCAACCTTTACCTACAAGTAACCCTAAAACTAACCCTAAACCTAACCCTAAGCCTCACTCTAACCCCAATCCTAACCATAATCCTAACCCTAACCCTATCCCAAAACCTAACACAAACCCTAACCCTATCCCTTACCCTAACACAAACCATATCCCTCACACAACACTAATTGCAACACTAAATCTAACCCTAACACTAACCCTAACTCTAAAACTAACTCTAACCCTCGCACGAACCCTAACACTAACCCTAATGCTAAAACTAAACCTAAACATAACCTTAACTCTAAAACAAACCCTAACCCTAACTCTAACCCTAAATGTAACACTAAACTTAACTCTAAACTTATCCCTAACCCTAAATCTATCCCTAACCCTAACATTCTCCCTAACCCTAACCCTAACACTAACACTGAAGCTAACCCTAAAACTAGCCCTAACCCTATCTCTAACCCTAACCCTAACACTAACACAAACCCTAACCCTAATCCTAACACTAACCCTATACATAACCATTTCCCTAACCTTAACCCTAAAACTAACCCTAACCATAACCCTAACCCTAAACCTAATCTTATCCCTAACCGTAACACTAACCGTAACCCTAATCCCAGCCCTAATACTAAAACTAACCATAAACCTATGCCTAACCTTAACACTAACACTAACCCTAACCCTTATAATAACCCTAAACCTAACCTAACCCTAACCCTAACACTAACCCTAACTCTAAACCTATCACTAACCCTAATCCTTTCACTAACACTAATGCTACACCTCACCATAAACGTAACCCTAACCCTAACACTTACTCTAACCCTAATGCTAACACTAAACCTCAACCTAACTCTAACACTAACTCAAACACTAATCCTAAACCTAACCGTAATTCTAACCATAACTCTAACCCTAGGCCTAACCATAAACCTACAACTAACATCAAAACTAACCCTAACTGTAACTCGAACATGAACCCTAAACCTAACCCTAACTGTAACCCTAACACTAACCCACACACTAAACCTAACCCTAACACAAACCCTAACCCTAATGCTAACCCTAACTCAAACCCTAACCAAACTATTCCCCTAACCCTAACCTACCTTTATCCTGAAACCTTACATAACCCTAACCCTAAATTTAAGCCTAACACTAACCCTTAACCTAACCCTAACAGTAACCCTAACCCCAACTTTAACCCTATAACTAACCTGGACCCTAAATCTAACCCTAAACCTAAAACTAATCCTAACCCTAAATGTAAACCTACGCCTAACCCTAAATCTAACTCTAATCTTAACCGTAACCCTAAAGAAAACCTTAACCCTAAACCTAACACACACCCTAACCCTAACATAAACCTTAACACTAACCCTAAACCCAACCCTAGTGGTAACTCTAAAACTACCCCTAACCCTATCCTGAACCCTAACCCTAAACCTAACCCTATCACAAACACTAACCCTAACCAGAACACTAAACTTAACTCTAACCATAACCCTAATACTAATCCTAACTCTAACCATAACCCTAAACTTAACTGTAACCCTTATCCTACCATAAACCCTAACCATAACAAAAACCCAACACGAAGCCTAACACTAGCACTAAACCTAAGAATAACCCTAACCCTAACACTAACCCTAACCCAAAGCCTTACCCTAATTCTAACCCTAATGCTAACCATAACAGTAACACCAACCCTAAAGCTTACCCTAACCCTAAACCTAACATGAACACTAACCCTAACCCTAACCCTAACCTTAAACCTAACACTAACCCTAACATTAAACCTAACCCTAACCATAACAAAAACACTAAAACTAAACCTAACCCTAATGCTAACACTAAGCCTAAACCTGACTCTAATTCTAATGCTAACCATCACACTAACCCTAAACCTAACCCAAATGCTAAGCATAACATTAACCCTAAACCTAACCCTAATCCTAAAAATAACTAAAACACCAATCCTAACCCTAAAAGCAACCCGAACCCTAACACTAACCCTAAATTTTACACCACTCCTAAACCTAACCTTAACCCTAACCCTATCCCTAATACTAAAGATAATCCTAATCCTAACCCTAACCCTAACCCTAACACAAAACCTAACCTTTTCCATAACCCTAACCGTAACCCTAACCGTAACCCTAACACTAACCCTAAGACAACCAATAACCCTAAATCTAACACTAACCATAACCGTAATGCTAAACCTAACCCTAATTCTAACCGCAACCCTAACCGTAACCCTAACCCTAAACCTAACCCTAACACTATCACTAACACAAACCCTAACCTAAACCGAAACCTAACCCTGTCCCTAACCCTAACCCTAACCCTAACCCTAACAGTAACACTAATCCTAACTCTAACAGTTACCCTAACCCTAACACTCACCTAATTCTAACCCTAAACCTAACTTTAACCCTAATCCTAAACCTAACACTAACCCTAAACCTAACTATAACCCTAACCTTAATTCTAACCCTAACACTAACCCAAATCACACCCCTTATCCTAAACCTAATCCTAACAGTAACCCTAACTCTAACATTAACCCTAACCTTAACCTTAAAGCTAACCCTAACACAACCCTAAACAAAACACTAACCCATACCCTAACCCTAACTCTAACCCTTACCGTAACACTAAACCTAACCCTAACCCTACATTCACACTAACACTAAACCTCACCATAACCTAACCCTAACCCTAACACATCTAACCCTGACCCTAAAATTAACCATAAACCTAACTCTAACCCTAACCCAAACACTAATTTGAACCCTAAACCTAACCCTAACTTTACCACTAACCCTAACCCTAACCATAAACCTACACCTTACCCTAACACTAACCATAACCCTAACCCTAATGTGAACCCTAATCAAAAACCTAACTGTAACCCTTACACTAATTCACATCCTAACAATAACCCTAACAAAAAACTTAATTTAACCCTAACCCTAACCTAACACAAATCCTAACCCAAACCATAACCCTAACCCTAAACTAACCCTAACCCTAAACTTTACCTAACCCTAACACTAACCCTCAAACTAAACATAGCACTAACTTTAACCCTAAACCTTTAACCCTAACCCCAACCATAACTCTATAACTAAAACTAACCGTAACCCTAAGCTTAACCTAACACTAACCCTAAACCTAACCCTAACTCTTAACACTAACATTAACCCTAACCCTAATCCTAACACTAACACTAACCCTAACCCTAACCCTAACCCTTATGCTAACCCAAACTCTAACCCTAAAACAAACCCTAAGCCAAACCTTAATACTAACTCTAAACCTAACCCTAACTTTAACTCTAAAACTCAACCTAATTCTAACCTGAACACTAACCGTAACCCTAACCCTATCACAAATACTAACCCAAAAACTAACACTAACCCTAACACTAAGCCTAACCCTAACACTAACCCTAACCCTAACTTTAATCCTAATCTTAATAGTAACCCTAACCGTAACCCAAACTTTAACCCTAACACAAACCCTAACACTAACCCTTACACTACCCATAACCCAAACTGTAATCCTAATCATAAGTGTAACCCTAACCGTAACACAAACTTTAACACTAACACAAACCTTAACACTAACCCTAGCACTAACCCTAACCCTATACCTAACCCTAACACTAATCTAACCCTCACCTTAACCCTAACAATAACTCTAACCCTAACCCTAACACTAACACTAACACCCTAACCCTAAACCATACCCTAAACCTAACCCTAATCTGAACACTAACCCTAATCCTAACACTAATCCTAAACCTAACCCTATTTCTAATCTTAACGGTAATCCTAACCATAACCCTAATGCAAACCCTAACCTAACCCTAAAATTAACCCTTTTCCTATCCCTAACCATAAGCCTAACACTAACCCTAACCCTGACCCTAACCGTAATCCTAACCCTCACATAATCCTAACCCTAAACCGAAGACTAACCCTCTCCCTAACCCTAATACTAATTCTTAACCTAACTATAACCCAAACCCAAACACTAATGTTAACCTAACCCTAACCTTAACACTAACCCTAACCCTAACCCTACCTCTTACCCTAACCCTTACCCTAAGCCAAATCCTCACCCTAATGCTACCCTATTCCTAAGTATAATTCTTAGCCTACCCTAAAACCTAACTCTATTACTAGTCCTAAACCTAGCCCTCATTCTAGCTCTATCCTTAACCCTACCCTGACCCTTTTTCTGACCCTAACACTAAACCTAGATCTAATACTGACCCTAACCCTAAAATGAAACCTAACACTACCTCTACCAGTAATCCTTTACCAAAACCTAACAGTAACACTAGCACTAGACCAAACCTAATTCTAAATAGAGTCATAAATATAGCCCTAGCCCTAAACAAAAACCTAGCACTAGCCCTAACAATAACCCTTAACCTATCATAAAGACTAAACCTACCACTAGACCCAACGCTAGTCCTAATTGTGGCCCTAAACCTAAAACTAAACCTAACCCCACAATGACCCTTAATCTAATAGAAACCCTAGATCTAAACCTTATCCTTAACCAAAACCTAACCCTAACACTAGACTTATCCATAATCCTGACCCCAAATCTAGTCAAAACCGTGTCCCTCACTCTTACATTAACCAAAGCCCTAACGTTATCCCTAAACATCACACAAAACCTAGCCCTTATCCTAGCCCTAAACCTAGCCCTAAGCATAACCCTAACCATAATCTTAGACCTAACCCTTATGCTAACCCTCGCCCTAAACCTAACCCTAGCTCAAACTCTAATCCTTAGCCTAAATATAACCCTAACCTTAAACCTAACATAGCCCTGAATCAAAACCTAACACTTGCCCTAGCCCTATCTCAAGCTTAAATGCCTACACTAACCCTAACCCTAACCCTAACATTAACCCTAGGCCTAACCCTAACCCTAAACCTAATCCTAAACTCTAGCCCTAACCTTAGCTCTAACCCTATCCATTACCCTAAAGAAAAGCCTAACCCAAATGCTAACTCTATGCCTAACAATAACCCTATTGTTAACACTAACCCTATCCATTACTCTAAACCTAACCGGAAGCATATACCTAATTCTATCCACTACCCTAACCCTAACACGAACCCACTGCTAATTCAACCATTAAAACTAAATCTTAACCTAAACCAAACCCTACCCAGACCCTGACTCTAATAATTCACCTAGCTCTATTCTTGACACTTACCCTACAGCTTATCCTTTCAATAGACATAGCCATAACCTAACACTAAAACTAATACTAACCATAAACTGAGAACTGACATTATCCCTAGCTTTAATCCTAGATGTAGTCCTAACACAAACCCTCAGCCTAGCCCTAAACTTAGTCTTTATCGTAAACCAAACCTTAACCTTAGTCCTAACCCTAATTCTAACCCTTGCCATAGCCCTAAACCTAGCTATAATCCTATCCTTTCCCCTAAATCAAATCCTAATCCTAACACTAACACTAATCCTAACCCTAAGCCTACCCCTAACACTAACCCTAGCACTAAATCTAGCCCTAATTTAGCCCTAACCCTAAACCTACCCTTAACCTTAGACCAAAGACTAACTCGAACTCTCAACCTAGCCCTATATCTAGTTCTAACCCTATCTGTTACCATAACCCTAACACTATCCCTAAACGTAGCCCTAAGCATAGCTATAGCCCTAAACCTAGATCTAACCATAACAATAAATCTAAGTCTAAATTTCACCCTACCATTAGCCCTAACACTATCACTAATCATAGAACTAGCCCTAACCCTAGGCCTACTTCTAAAACAAAACTAAGCCATAGCCCTATCCCTAACCCTACCTAACCTTAACCCTAGACCTGACATTAGCCTTATCCCTAGCCCTAATGCTAGTTCTAGGCCCGGCCTTAATCCTTACCCTTATCTGAACCCCAGCCCTATCCCTAATTTTATCCCTTGTCCTAACACTAAACATAGCTGTAACATACCTTGCCATAACACTAGCGCTAAACTTAACCCTAGCCCTTAACCTACGCCTAAACCTAACACTAACCCTGGCACTGATCCTAGCCCTAATTTAGTCCAAACACTAAAACTAACCCTATAATTATTCCTAAGACTAACTCTAACTCTTGCCATGGCCCTATCCCTAGTTCTAAACCTATCCCTTAACATAACCCAAAACCTAGCCCTATCCCTAGCCCCAACCTTATCCCTAACCTTTGCCCTACCCCTAAACCTGGATCAAACCCTAACCTTAAGCTTAAATCTCAGCCTAACACTAGCTCTAACAGCAATGCTGATTGGAAAATTAACTCTAAACCTAACCTATCCCTAAAAAAACCCAAGCCATAAACCTAACATTAACCCTTAACCTAAACCAAACACTAACCCTAAACCTAGCCCTAATCCTTGCCATAATTTGAGTGCTAAACATAACCCTAAAGTAACCCTGACCCTGATTTGTATTCTAACAATAAACCTAGCTCTAAACATTGCCTTAACGCTAAACCAAGAAGTAGCCCTAATCAGAAACCAAGTTCTTTCATTAGCCATAGCCCTAATGCTAACACATATCCTAGCACTAATCTGAGCCCTATCCCTAGGATTAACTCTAAGAGTAACCCTAACCCTAACCCTATCCCTAACCCTATCACTAATTTTGAACCTACCATTAATCCTATCCCTTACTCTAAGCCAAACCCTCACCCTAATGCTACCTTAGTCCTAACACTAATCCTTAGCCTATCCCAAACCCTAAATCTATTACTAGTCTTAATCTTAGGCCTCATTCTAGCTCTAGCCCTAACCCAAACCTTGACCCTTATTCTGAACCTAACACTAACCCTAGATCTAAACCTGACACTAACCCTAAACCAGACCCTAACTCTACCCCTACGGTAAACCTATACTTAAACCTAAAAGTAACTCTAGCACTAGACCAAACCTAATCCTAAATAGAGTCATAAATGTAGCCCTAGCCCTAAACAAAAACCTTGAACTAGCCCTAACCATAACCTTTAACCTAACACAAACACTAACCCTATCCCTAGACCCAATGTTATTCCTAATTCTGGCCCTAACCCTAACCCAAAACTGATGCTTACCCTAACACAAACCCTACCTCTAAACCTTATCCTAACCTAAAACCTAACCCTAACACTAGACTTATCCATAACCCTAATCCTAAAACTAAACATAAGCATAACCCGAGCTCTTATATTATCCATAGCCCTAACAATAGCCATAAACATCACACAAACCTAGCCTTTATCATAGCCCAAAACCTAACCCTAATTGTAACCCTAACCATAACCCTAGACCTAACCCTAACCCTAACCCTTGACCTAGCCCTAAACCTAGCTCAAACTCTAACCCTTTCCATAAACATAACACTAACCCTAACCCTAACTCTGACTCTAACCCTAACCCTTGCCCTAGACCTAATCCTAGATCAAACCCTAATACTTACCCTAAACCTAACCCTGATATTTACCCTAGGCCAACCCTAACCCAAGCCTAAACTTAACCTTAAGAATAGCCCTAAACTTAGCTCTAACACTATCCATTATCCTAAAGATAAGCCTAAACCAAATGTTAACCCTAGGCCTAACACTAACCCTATCATTAAAAATAACCATAGCCATTACTCTAAACCTAAACGGAATCCTAAACTGAACCCTATCCATTACCCGAATCCTAAACTGAACCCCAAGCCTAATACAAGCCTTATCCCTAAACCTTAACCCAAACCAAACCATACCATGACCTTGACCCTAATAAAACACCTAGCTCTAAACGTGACCTTTACACTAAACCTAAAACTTACACTAGATCTAGCCATAAGCTAACCATAAAACTATCATTTACTTTGAACCTAGACCTGACTTTATTCCTAGCCCTAATCTTAGACCTAGCCCTAACACATATCCTTATCCTGGCACTAAACCTAGCCTTAATCCTAACCCAAAATATAACCCTAGCCCTAAATCAAATTCTAACCCAAACCCTAGCTCTAAATCTAGTTATAACCCCATCCCTTCCCCTAAATCTAACCCTAAACCTAACACTTACACTAACCATTACCCTATCCCTAGCCTAGGCTTAACCCTAACTTTAACCCTAGTGCTAATCCTAGCTCTAATTTAGCCGTAACCCTAAACCTACCCCTAACTCTAGCCCAAAGAATAACTCTAATTGCACCCAGCCCTATTTCTTCTAACCCTATTCATTACCGTAACCCTAACACTAGCCCTTACCTTAATCCTAATGCAGGCCCTAGCCCTAAACCTAGATCTAACCATAACAATAAATCTAAGCCTAATTCTCCTTCTACCACTAGCACTAACACAATCTCTAGTACTAAAACTAGTCCTAACCATAGCCCTAGCTCTAAAACAAAATGTGCCATAGCCCTAAACCTAACCCTAACCCTAGCCTAATGGTAATGCTAGACCTGACATTAGCCCTTTCCCTAATTCTTATCCTAACCCTAACACAAAACTAACCCTACACCTACCCTTAATCCTAGCCCTAATTTGATTCCTATCCCTAAACCTGATCACTAACACTGATCCTGACTCTGACCCTAACACTAACCTGATCTCTAATCATCTCCCTAAATCTAAACCTAATCTAAACACTAGACCTTGACCTAGACATAATGCTATCTATAAAACTAAACTTAATCTTAACTCTAGTTCTTACAATATTCCTACCTTATCCCTAACCTAAACTAAAACCTAGCCCTAATCTGATCCCTAAACCTAGCTATAACCCTATACCTAACCCTAACCCTAGCCCTAACACTTAACCTAAACCTAACCCAAAAACTAAACCTTGACCTAACCTGAACCATGGCCCTAATCCTAACCAGAACCCTAGCTCTAACCCTAGCTCTAATCATTAACCTAACCATAACCCAAACAGAATTCTAACCCTAGGCCTAATACTAACAATACCCCTAACCTAACCATAAACCTACACCTAACAGTAGCTCTAATCCTATCCATTACCTAACCATAACCCTAACTGAATTCTATCCTTAGGCCTAACTTTATCACTATCCCTAACACTAAGGCTGTCCATTACCCTAAACATAAAATGAAACCTAAACCTAACCATATCCATTACCCTAACCCTAACACTAACCCTAATGCTAATATGAGCCCTGAACCTAAACCTTAACCTAACACATACCCTAACCCTGATTCCGACCCTAATAATACCCTAGCTGTAAAGCTGACCCTATCACTCAACCTAACCCTTACAATAGATCTGGCTATAAACCTAACCCTAAAACAATCCCTATCAATAACCCTAGACCTGACATTAGCCCTAGCCATAATCCTAGCCCTAATCCTAACACAAATCCTAGCCCTAATCCTAGCACTAAACCTAGCCTTAATCCTAACCATAACCTTAACCCTAGCCCTATCGCTAATTTTATCCCTTGACCTAGCTCAAAATGTAGCTGTAACATCATACCTTACCCTAACCCTAGCACTAAACCTAGGCCTAAGCCTAACACTAAGCCTAGCACTTATCCTAGCCCTAAGTTAGCCCTAACCCTAAACCTAACCCTATCGCTAGCCCTAAGAATGACTCTCTCACCCTAGCCCAATCCTTAGTTCTAAACATATCCCTTACCACAACCCAAACTCCAGCCATATCCCTAGCCAGAATCTTAGCCCTAACTTTTGCCCTAGCACTAAATATGAATATTACCATAACCTTAAGCCTAAAGCTCACCCTAACACTAGTCCTGACCTAATGCTAATTGCAACACTAGCCCTAACCCTAACCTAGCCCTAAAACAAAATTGAGCCATAAACCTAACCCTAACCTTTAACCTAAACCAAACACTAACCCTAAACCTAGCTCTAAACCTTGCCATAATTTGAGTGCTAAACCTAACCCTAGGAGTAACCCTGACCCTGACTTGGATCCTAACACTAACCCTAGCTCTAAACATTGCCTTAATGCTAAACCAAGAAGTATCCCTTATCAGAAATTAAGTTCTTTCATTAGCTGTAGCCCTAATGCTAACACATATCCTAGCGCTAATCCTAGCCCTAACCCTAGGTTTAACTCTAAGACTAACCCTAACACTAACCCTATCCCTATCCCTATCCCTAATCCTAACTATATCTCTAATTCTATCTCTGACACTAAGCCAAACACTCACCCTAATGCTACCCTAGACGTAACACTAATCCTTAACCTATCCCAAACCCTAACTCTATTACTAGTCCTAACTGTAGGACTCATTCTAGCTCTAGCCCTAACCCAAACCCTGACCCTTATTCTGACCCTAACACTAACCCTAGATCTAAACCTGACACTAACCCTAAACCAGACCCTAACTCTACCCCTATGGTAAACCTATACTTAAACTTAAATACTTAAAAAGTAACACTAGCACTAGACAAAACCTAATCCTAAATAGAGTCATAAATGTAGCCCTAGCCCTGAACAAAAACCTTGAACTAGCCCTAACCATAACCTTTAAACTAACAGAAAGACTAACCCTCTCCCTAGACCCAACACTATTCCTAATTCTGGCCCTAACCCTAACCCAAACACTGATGCTTACCCTAACAAAATCCCTAATTCTAAACCATATCCTAATCCAAAACCTAACCCTAACACTAGACTTATCCATCATCCTAACCCTAAAACTAGCCATAACCATAACCAGAGCTCTTACATTACCCATAGCCCTAATGCTACCCATAAACTTCACACAAACCTAGCCCTTATCCTAGCTCTAAACCTAGCCCTAATTGCAACCCCAATCATAATCCTAGACCTAACCCTAACCCTAACCCTCGACCTAGTCCTAAACCTAGCTCAAACTCTAACCCTTTCCCTAATCATAACACTAACCCTAACTCTAACCCTAGCCCTGACTATATCCCTAACCCTCGCCCCAGACCTAACCCTAGCTCAAACACTAATACTTACCCTAAATCTAACCCTGACACTAACCCTAGGCCTAAACCTATCCCTAGCCATTGACTTAACCTTAACTCTAGCCCTAACCTTAGCTTTAACCCTAGCCATTACCATAAAGATAAGCCTATACGAAATGCTAACCCTAGGCCTAACCCTAACCCTATAGCTAACAAAACCCTGTCATTACTTTGACATTAGCCCTAAAAGTAACCCTATCCATTACCCTAATCCTAAACTGAACCCTAATGTTAATACAAGCCTTAACCCTAAACCTTAACCTAAACCAAACCATACCCGGACCCTGACTCTAATAAAACACCCAGCTCTAAACCTGACCCTTATCCTAAACCTAACCCTTACACTAGACCTAGCCATAACCTAACCACAAAACTACCCCTTACTTTGAACTTAGACCTGACATTAGCCCTAGCCCTAACACATAACCCTCATCCTGGCACTAAACCTAGCCTTTAATCCTAACCCAAACCCTAACCCTAGCCCTAAATCAAATTCTAACCAGAACCCTAGCTCTAAACCTAGCTATAACCCCACACCTTCCCCTGAATCTAACCCTAACCCTAACACTAACACTAACCATAACCCTACCCCTAATCCTGGGCCTAACCCTAACTTTAACCCTAGCACTAATCCTAGCCCTAATTTAGCCATAACTCTAAACCTACCCCTAACCCTAGCCCAAAGAATAACTCTAATCGCACCCCAGTCCTATTTCTACTTCTATCCCTATCTGTTACCATAAACCTAACCTTAATCCTAATGCAGGCACTAGCCCTAAACCTAGATCTAATGATAACAATAAATTTAAGCCTAAATCTCCTTCTACCACTAGCCCTAACACTATCTCTAATCCTAAAACTAGCCCTAACCCTAGCCCTAGCTCTAAAACAAAACTGTGCCATGACCCTAACCCTAACCCTAGCCTAACGGTAATGCTAGACATGACATTAGCTCTATCCCTAATTTTTACCTTAACCCTAACACAAAACCTAGCCCTACACCTAGCCTTAATCCTAGCCCTAATTAGAGTCCTATACCTAACCCTAATCAGTAACACTGATCCTTATTCTGACCCTAACAATAACCCTACCTCTAATCATCTCCATAAGCCTAAACCTAATCTAAACACAAGACCTTGACCTAGACCTAATGCTAACTCTAAAACTAACCTTAATCTTAACTCTAGTTCTTACAATAGCCGTAGTCCTACCTTAGCCCTAACCTAACCCAAAACCTACCTCTATTCTTACCCCTAACCCTAACTTTAACCCTGCCCCTAACCCTAACTCTAGCCCTAACACTTAACCTGAACCTAACCCCAAAACTAAACCTTGACCTAACCCGAACCATGGCCCTAATCCTAACTATAGCCCTAGCCCTAACCCTAGCTCTATCTTATTCATTACCCTAACCATAACCCTAACAGAATTCTAACCCTAGGCCTAATACTAACCATAGCCATAAACCTAGCCCTAATTGTAGCTCTGTTCCTATCCATTACCTTAACCATAACCATAACTGAATTATATCCCTAGGCCTAACCTTAACACTATCACTAACCCTAAGGCTGTACCTTACCTTGAACCTAAACTGAACCAGAAACATAATCATATCCATTACCCTAACCCTAACACTAAACCTAATGCTAATTTGAGCCCTAACCCTAAACCTTAACCTAACACATACCCTATCCCTGATTCCAACCCTAATATTACCCTAGCTGTGTAGCTGAGCCTAACACTCAACCTAACACTTACAATAGATCTGGCTATAAACCTAACCCTAAAACCATCCCTAAACATAACCCTAGACCTGACATTAGCCCTAGCACTAATCCTAGCCCTAACCCTACCACAAACCTAGCCCTAATCCTAGCACTAAGCCTAGCCTTAATCCTAACCATAAACTTAACCCTAGGCCTAATACTAACAATACCCCTAACCTAACCATAACCCTACACCTAACTAGAGCTCTAATCCTATCCATTACCCTAACCATAACCATAGCACTAAGCTTAGCCTTAATCCTAACCATAAATTAACCCTAGGCCTAATACTAACAATACCCTTAACCTAACCATAACCCTACTCCTAACTGTAGCTCTAATCCTATCCATTACCCTAACCATAACCTAATTTTATACTTTTACCTAGCCAAAAACGTAGCTGTAACATCATACCTTACCCTAACCCTAGCACTAAAGCTAGGCCTAAACCTAACACTAACCCTAGCCCTAATTCTAGCCCTAATTTAGCTCTAACCCTAAACGTAACCCTATCCGTAGACCTAAGACTAACTCTAACTCTCTCCCTAGCCCTATCTCTAGTTGTAAACCTATCCCTTACTATAACCCAAACTCTAGCCCTATCCCTACCCCCAACCTCAGCCCTAAATTTTGCCCTAGCTCTAAATGTGAATATAACCCTAACATTAAGCCTAAAGCTCACCCTAACACTAGCCCTGACCCTAATGCTAATTGGAAAACTAGCCCTAACCCTAACCTAGCAGAAAACCAAAACTGAGCCATAAACCTGAACCTAACCCTTAACTTAAAGCAAACACCAACCCTACACCTAGCCCTAAACCTTGCAATAATTGATTGCTAAACCTAACCCTAGAAGGAACCCTGACCCTGATGTGGATCCTAACACTAACCCTAGCTCTGTACATTGCCCTAACCCTAATCCTAGAACTATCCCTAATCAGAAACCAAGTTTTTTCATTAGCCATAACCCTAAAGCTAACACAAATCCTAGTGCTAATCCAAGCTCTAAAACTAGGTTTAACCCTAAGACTAACCCTAACCCTAACCCTAGCCCTAAATCTACCCTTAACCCTAATCCTACCTCTAAACCCATCCAATTCCCTAAGCCAAACCCTCACCCTAATGTTACCTAGTCCTAACCCTAATCCTTAGCCTACCTCAATCCCCAACTCTATTACTAGTCCTAACCCTAGACTTCATTCTAGTTGTAACACTAACCCCAACCCTGACCCTTATTCTGATTCTAACACTAACCCTAGAACAAAAGATCACACTAACCCTAAACTGGACCCTAACCCTACCCCTACCCCTACCCTTCCCAATAAACCTGAACCTAAAACTAACAGTAACACTAGCACTAGACCAAACCTAATCCTAATTGTAGTCATAAATCTATCCCTAGCCCTAAACAAAAACTTTGCACTAGCCCTAAAAATAACCCTTAACCTAACCCAAAGACTAATCCTATCCCTAGACCTAACACTAGTCCTAATTCTGGCCAAACTCTAACCCTAACCCTAATCCTAACTGATAGCCCTAATGCTAGCCATAAATACCACACAAACCTAGCCTTATCCTAGCCCTTAGCCTAGCACTAATTGTTACCCTAACCATAACCCTAGCCCTGACTCTAACCCTAAACATCGACCTAGCCCTAACCCTAGCTCATATCCTAACACTTACCCTAAACCTAACCCTGACACTAACCCTAGGCCTAAACCTAACCCTAGCCCTAATCCTAACCTTAACCCTAGCACTAACCTTAACTCTATCCTTATCCATTAACCTAAAGATAAGCCTAACTCAAATGCTAACCATAGGCCTAACGCTAACCCTATCACTAACACTAACTCTATCCATTACTCTAAACTTTACTTGAACCATAAACCTAACCCTATCTGTTACCCTACTTCTAAACCTAACCCTAACACTAATTCAAACCTTAACTGTAAACCTTAAACTAAACCAAACCTACCCGACCCTGACCCTAATAATTTGCCTAGATCTAAACCTGACACTTACCCTAAACGTAATCCTTACACTAGACCTAGCCATAACCTAACCCTAAAACTATTTCTAACCAAAACCATAGACCTTACATTAGCCCTATCTTTAATCCTAGCCCTAGCCCTAACACAAACTCTCAAACCTAGCCCTAAAGCTAGCCTTAATCATAACCTGAACTCTAACCTAGACCTAACCCTAATTCTACTCTCGCCCTATCCCTAAACCTAGCTATAACCCCATCCCTTTTCCTAAACCTAACCCTATCTCTAACACTAACACTAACCCTAACCCTAGCCCTAACCCTAACAAAAACCCTAGTGCTAATCCTACCCCTAATTTAGCCCTAACCTTAAACCCACCCCTAACCCTAGCCCTAAGACTAACACTAACTCTCGCCCTAGCCCTATTTCTAGTTCTAACACTATGTGTTATCATAACCATAACACTAGCCCTAACTTTAGCCCTAACCATAGCCCTAGCCTTAAACCTAGATCTAACCATAACAATTAATATAAGATTTAACCTCACCTTACTACTAGCCCTAACACTATCACTAATCTCAAAACTAGCCCTAACCCTAACCTTAGCTCTAAAACAAAACTGGCCATAGCCCCAACCCTAAGCCTAACCTAAATGTAACCTTAGACCTGATATTAGCCATATCCCTAATTCTTACTCTAATACTAACACAAATCCTAACCCTACACCTATCCTTATCCCTCGCCCTAATTCGAGTACTATCACTAACCCTGATCAGTAACACTGATCCTGACTCTGACCCTAACACTAACCCTATCTCTAATAATCCCCCTAAATCTAAACCTAATACAAACACTAGACCTAGTCCTAATGCTAACCCTAATACTAGCCCTAATCATAACCCTAGTTCTTACATTAGCCGTAGTCCTACACTAGCCCTTACCTAACCCAAAACCTAGCCTAATCCAAGCCCTAACTCTAGTTTTAATCGTAGCCCTAACCCTATCTCTAGCCCTAACACTTAATCTAAACCTAACCCTAAACCTAAACCTTGTCCTAACCTGAAACCTAAACCGAACCATATCCCTATTCCTAATCATAACACTAGCCCTCAACATAGATATAATTTTATCCATTACCCCAACCATAACCCTAAGCAAATTCTAACCCTACGCCTAACCCTAACCATAGCCATAACCTAACCATAACCCTAGTACTAACTGTAGCTCTAATCCTATCCATTACCTGAACCATATATATTCTATCCCTAGACCTAACTCTAACCCTATGCCTTACCCTAACCCTGTCCATTATACTAAACTTAACCTGAACCTGAAACCTAACCATATCCTTTACCCTAACCCTAATGCTAATTTTAGCCCTAACCCTAAACCTTAACCTAACCCATACCCTAACCCTGACTATTACCCTAACAATAACCCTATCTGTAAACCTGACCCTAACACTCAATGTAACATTACGATAAACCTGGCCATAAACCTAAACCTAAAATTATCCCTAACCATAACCCTAGAACTGACATTAGCCCTAGCCCTAACCCTAACACAAACCCTACCCCTAATTCTAGCCCTAAGCCTAGCCTTAAGCCTATTCCTTACCTTAACCAGAGCCCTAACCCTAATTTTATCCCATGGCCTAACCCAAAATGTAGCTGTAACACCATACCTTACCCTAACCCTAACGCTAACCCTAACCCTAGCCCTAACTTTAGGGCAAAACCCAACACTAACCCTAGGGCTAATCCTATCCCTAATTTAAACCTAATCCTAAACCTAATTCTATCCCTAGCCCTAAGACTAACTCTAACTGTCACCCTAGCCCTATTCAAAGTTCAAAACCTATCCCTTACCATAACGCAAAACCTATCCCTATCCATAGCCCCAACCCTAACTCTAACCATCACCCTAGCCATAAACCTGGTTGTAAACTCTAACCTTAAGCCCAAACCTCACCCTAACACTAGCCCTAAACCTAATGCTAATTGGAAAACTAGCCCTAACCCACCCTAGTCCTAAAACAAAACCAAGCCATAACGCTAACCCTAACATTTAACCTAAACCAAACACCAACCTTACACCTATCCCTAAACTTAGCCTTATTTTGAGTTCTAACTCTAACCATAGAAATAACCCTGACCCTGAGTCAGACCCTAACAGTACACCTAGCTCTATACATTGCCATAACCCTAACCATAGAACTAGCCCTAATCAGAAAACTAGTTCGTTCTTTAGACGTAACCCTAATGCTAACACAAATTCTAGCTCTAATCCAAGCCCTGAATCTAACCCTAACCCTAACCGTACCTCTAATTCATTCCTTAACCCAAGCCAAACCCTCTCCCTAATGCTACTCTAGTCCTAACCTTAATCCTTAGCCTACCCCAATCTGTAACTCTATTACTAGTCCTAAACCTTGCCGTCATTCTAGCTTAACCCTAATCCTAACCTTGACCCTTATTCTGACCCAAACACTAACCCTAGATCTAAACCTGACCCTAACCCTAAAGCAAACCCTGACACTACCCCTACCGGTAAACCTGTACTTAAACCTAAAATTAACACTAGGACTACACCTAACCTAATCCTAAATAGAGTCATAAATCTAGCCTTAGCCCTAAACAAAAACCTAGCATTAGCCCTACCAATAACCCTTAACCTAACATAAAGACTAAACTTATCACTAGACCAAACACTAGTCCTAATTGTGGCCCTAACCATAAAAATAACCCTAACCCAATGATGACCCTTAATCTAATAGAAACCCTAGCTCTAAACCTTATCCTAAACCAAAACCTAACCCTAACACTAGACTTATCCATAACCCTTACTCTAACACTAGCCATAACCATATCCCTAGCTCTTACATTACCCATAGCCCTAACGTTACCCTAAACATCACACAAAACCTAGCCCTTATACTAGTCCTAAGCCTAGCCCTAATCATAACTCTAACCATAACCTTAGACCTAACCCTAATGCTAATGCTCACCCTAGCCCTAACCCTGACTCAAACTAAAATCCTTAGTCTAAACATAACCATAAACCTAATCCTAACCCTAGTCCTGACTCAAACCCTAACCCTTGCTCTAGGCCTAACCCTAGCTCAAATGCCTACACTTACCCTAAACCTAATGCTAACATTAACCCTAGGCCTAACCCTAACCCTAACCCTAAACCTAACCTTAAGCCTATCCCTAACCACAGCTCTAACCCTATCCATTACCCTTAGATAAGTGTAACCCAAATGCTATCCCTAGGCCTAAAGATAACCCTATAGCAAACACTAACCCTATCCATTACTCTAAACCTATCAGGAACCATAAACCCAATTCTATACATTAACCTAACCCTAAACCTAAATCACTGCTAATTCAATCATTAACCCTAAATCTTAACCTAAACCAAACTCTACCCAGACCCTGACACTAATAGTACACCTAGCGCTAAAACTGACCTCTACCCTAAACCTAAACCTTATACTAGACATAGCCATAACCTAACACTAAAACTAATACTAACCTTGAACCTAGACCTGACATTAGCCCTAGACCTAATCCTAGCCCTAGCCCTAACACAAACCCTCAGCTTAACCCTAAACCTAGCCTTAATCCTAACCCAAACCCTAACCTTAGTCCAAACCCTAATTCTAACCCTTGCTGTAGCCCTAAAGCTAGCTATAACCCTATTCCTTTCCCTAAACCTAATACTAACCCTAACACTAACAGTAACCGTAATCCTAGGTCTAACCCTTACACTAAACCTAGCGATAATCCTAGCTCTAATTTAGCCCTAACCCTAAACCTACCCCTAACCCTAGCCCAAAGACTAATTCAAACTCTCTCCCTAGCCCTATTTCTAGTTCTAACCTATCCATTACCATAACCCTAACACTAGCCCTAACCTTAGCCTTAACCCTAACCCTAGCCCTAAACCTAGATCTAACTATAACAATAAATCTAAGCCTAAACTTCACCCTACCACTAGCCCTAACACTACTACTAATCATAAAAGTAGCCCTAAACCTAGGCCTAGATCTAAAACAAAACTGAGCCATAGCCCTATCCATAACCCTAGCCTAACCTTAACCCTAGAACACTATCCCTAGATCTAGCCTAGTTCTAAGCCCAGCCTTAATCCTAAACCTAATTTTAACCCTAGCCCTAACCCTAATTTTGTCCCTTGTCCTAGCACTAAACATAGATGTAACATCATACCTTACCCTAACCCTAATGCTAACCCTAACCCTAGCCCTGAACCTAGGCCGAAATCTAACACTAACCCTAGCACTATTCCTAGCCCTAATTTAGCCCTAACAGTAAACCTAACCCTATCCCTATCCCTAAGACTAACTCTAACTCTCACCCTAACCCTATCCCTAGTTCTAAACATATCCCTTACCATAACTCAAAAGCTAGCCCTAACTTTAGCCACAAACTTAGCCCAAACCTTCGCCCAAGGCTTAAATCTGGATCTAAAACTAAAATTAAGTATAAGCCTCACCCTAACACTAGAACTAGCCCTAATGCTAATTGGAAAGCTAGCCCTAAATCTACCCTAACCCTAAAACAAAACTGAGCCATAACCCTAACCCTTAACCTAAACCAAACCCTAAAGTTACACCTTGTCCTAAACCTAGCCATAATTTGAGTCCTAACCCTAACCCTAGAAATAATCCTGACACTAACTCGGCCCCTAACACTAACCCTAGCTATAAACATTGCCATAACACTAACACTAGAACTAACCATAAACAGAAATCTAGTTCTTTCATTAGCCGTATCCCTAATGATAACATAAATCCTAGCCTGAATTGGAGACATAACCCTATTTTTAACTCTAACCTAACCCTAACCCTAACCCTAGACCTAAACCTAAACCTAACCCTACCTTAAACCCTATCACTTTCCCTAATCAAACCCTAACCCTCATGCTACCATAGTCCTAAAGTTAATCCTTCGCCTACCCCAAACCCTATCTCTTTTACTAGTCCTATCCTAGCCCTCATTCGAGCTCTAAATCTAACCCTAACCCTGACCTTTATACTGACCCTAACACTAGATCTAAGTCTAAACCTGACCCTAACACTAAACCAAAACCTAACACTTCCCATACCGGTAAACCTATACTTAAACCTAACAGTAACACTAGCACTAGACAAAACCTAATCCTAAATATAGTCATAAATCTATCTCTAGCCCTAAACAAAAACCTAGCACTAGTCCTAACAATAACAATTAACCTAACTTAAAGACTAAACCTATCCCTAGACCCAACGCTAGTCGTAATTCTGGCACTCACCCTAAAACTAACCCTATCCTGAAAAATGACACTTAACCCTAAACATACTCTGGCTCTAAACCTTAACCTAACCCAAAACCTAACCCTAACACTAGACACTTCCATAACACTGACCCTAAAACTAGCCATAAACATATTCCTAGCTGTTATATTCCCCATAGCCCTAATGTTAGCCCTAAAACTCACACAAAACCTAGCCCTTATCCTAGCCCTAAACCTAGCCCTAATCATAACCATAACCATAATCCTAGACCTAAGCCTAATCCTACACTCACCTAAGCCCTAAACCTAGCTCAAACTCTAACCCTTACCCTAAATATAAACCTAACCCTAACCCTAGCCCTGACTCTAACCCCAATTCTCGCCCAAGACCTAACCCTAGCTCAAATTCTAATACTTACCCTAAAACTAGGCCTGACACTAACCCTAGGCCTAACCCTAATCCTAGCCCTAATCATAACCTTATCCCTAGCCCTAACCTTAGCTCTAACACTATCCATTACCCTAAAGATAAGCCTAACTCATATGCTAACCCTAGGCATAACGCTAACCCTATCGCTAACACTAACCCTATCCATTACTCTAAATTTAACATGAACCCTAAACCTAATCCTATCCATTACCCTATCCATAACCCTAACCCTAAAGCTAATTCAATCCTTAACTCTAAAATTTAACCTAAACCAAACCCTACCCAGATCCTGACCCTAAAAATACACCTAGCTTTAAACCTGGCCCTTATCTAAACCTAACCCTTACACTAGACCTAGCTGTAACCTAACCCTAAAACTAACACTAATCATAAATCTCGACCTGACATTAGCTGTATCACTAATCCTAGCCCTAGCCCTAACACAAACCCTCATCCTAACACTGAACATAGCCTTAATCCTAACCCTAGCTCTAACCCTAATTCTAACCCTTGCCCTAGCCCTAAACTTAGCTATAACCCTATCCCTAACCCTAACTGAAACCCTAACCCTAGGCCTAACCCTAACCCTAACACTAGCCCTAAGTCTAGCCTTAATTTAGCCCTAACCCTAAGCCTCATCCTAACCCTAGCCCTAAGACTAACTTTAGCTCTCACCCTAGCCCTATTTCTAGTTCTAACTCTATCCATTAATAACCCTAACACTAGCCCTAAACTTAGCAGTAAACATAGCCATAGCCCTAAACATAGATCTAACCATAACAATAAATCTAAGCCTAAACCTCACCATACCACTAGTGCTAACACTATCACTAATCCTAAAAGTAGCCTTAGCTGGAAAACAAAACTGTGACAATGTGCTAATGCTAACCCTAACTAAACCATAATTCTAGACTTGACATTAGACCTATCCCTAATTCTTACCCTAACCCTTAGAAAAACCCTAACCCTACACCTAGCCTTAACCCTAGCCCTAATTCGAGTTTATCCCTAACTCTGATCAGTAACACTGATCCAGATTCTGACGGTAACACTAAACCTATCTCTAAACATCACTCTAAAACTAAAATTAATCCACACACTAGATTTAGATATAATGCTAAACTTAACACTAGTCCTAATCATAACCCTAGTTCTAACATTAGCCCTAGTCCTAAATAGCCCTAACCTAATTCAAAACCTAGACCTAATCAGAACACTAACCCTAGCTTTAACCCTAGCCCTAACCCTAAACCTAGCCCTAATACTTAACCTAAACCTAACCATAAACCTAAACCTTGTCCTAACCTGAAATCTAACACAAAACATAGCCCTAATCCTAACCATAATCCTTGCTTTATCCATAGCTCTAATCTTATCCATTACCCTAACCATAACCCTAACCAAATTCAAACCCTAGACTTAACCCTAACCATAGCACTAACCTAACCATAACCCTAGTCCTAGCTGTAGTTCTAATCCAATCTATTACCCTAACCATAACCCTAACCGAATTCTATCCCTAGGCCTAAACCTAACCCTATCACTAACCCTAAACCTGTCCATTACTCTAAATTTAACCTTAACACTAAACTTAACCATATTCATTACCTTAACCCTAACACTAACCCTAATGCTAATTTGAGCCCTAAGCCTAATCCTTAACCTAACACATACCCTAACTCTGACTCTGACCCTAATAATAACTCTAGCTGTAAACCCGACCCTAATCTTCAACCTAACACTTACAATAGACCTGGCCATAATCCTTAGCCTAAAACTATTCCTAACCATAACCCTAGACATGACCTTAGCCCTATCCCTAATCCTAGCCCCGACCTTAACACAAATCCTCGCCCTAATCCTATCCCTAAGCCTAGTCTTAATCCTAACCCTAACATTAACCCTAGCCCTAACACTAATTTTATGCTTTGCCCTAGCCCTGAATGTAACTGTAATATCATAATTTACCCTAACCCTAACAACAATAACCCTAGCCCTAAAACTAGGCCTAAACCTACAACTAACCATAGCTCTAATCTAGCCCTAACTTAGCCCTAACCCTAAACCTAACACTATCCCTAGCCCTAAGACTATAACTCTTGCCCTAGCCCTATTCCTAGTTCTAAACCTATCCATTACCATAACCCAAACCCTATCCTTATCCCTAGCCCCAACTTAGCCCTAACCTTCACTCTACCCTAAACCTGGATCTAATCCTAACCTTAAGCCTAAAGCTCACACTAACACTAGCTCTAATGCTAATTGGAAAACTAGCCCTAACCCTAACCTAGCCCTAAAACAAAATTGAGCCATAACCCTAACCCTAACCCTTAACCTAAACCAAATGCTAACCCTACACCTAGCCCTAAATGTAGCCCTAATTTGAGTCTTAACCCTAACCCTAGAAGTAACCCTGATGCTTACTCAGACCCTAATAGTAAACCTAGCTCTAAACATTGCCTTAATTCTAACCCTAGAACTAGCCCTAATCGGAATCCTAGTTCTTTCATTAACTGTAGCCCTAATCCTAACACAAATTTTTGCCCTATTCTGAGGCCTAAACCTAGGTATAACCTTAAAGCTGACCCTAACCCTAACCCTAACACAACCCTAACTCTACATCTAACCCTATCCCTTATCCTAAGCCAAACCCTCACCGCAATACTACCCTAGTCCTAACCATAATCCTTAGCCTATGTCAAACCCTATCTATATTATTAATCTAAACCTAAACCTCATTCTACCTCTAATCCTAACTCTAACCCTGACCTTTATTCTGACCCTAACAATAACCCTAGGTCTAAACCTGACACTAACCCTAAAGCACACCCTAACCCTACCCCTACTGGCAGACCTATACCTAAACCTAACAGTAACACTAGCACTAGACCAAACCTAATCCTAAATAGAGTCATAAATCTAGCCTTAGCCCTAAGCAAAAACCTAGCACTAGCCCTAACGATAACTGTTAACCTAACGTAAAGACTAACTCTATCCCTAGACCCAACGCTAGTCCTAAATCTGGCTCTCACCCTAAACCTAACCCTAACCCG
This sequence comes from Marmota flaviventris, assembly GCF_047511675.1. Classification (NCBI taxonomy): domain Eukaryota; kingdom Metazoa; phylum Chordata; class Mammalia; order Rodentia; family Sciuridae; genus Marmota; species Marmota flaviventris. The sequence continues at coordinate 32,215 of NW_027287745.1, forward strand.
AACAATGACCGTTACCCTAAAACAAACCCTAGCTCTAAAACTTATCCTAACCCCAAACCTAACTAGAACACTAGACTTATCCATAACCCTAACCCTAAAACTAGTCATAACCATATCCCTAGCTCTTACATTACCCATAGCCCTAATGATAGCCATAAACCTCACACAAACGTAGCCTTATCCTAGCCCGTATTGTAACCCTAACCATAAGCCTAGACCTAACCCTAACCCTAAACCTCGCCCTAACACTAATTCTAGCTCAAACTCTAACCTTAATCTAAACATAACCCTAAACCTAACCCTAACATTAGCCCTGAATCTAAACCTAACCCTCACACTAGCCCTAATCCTAGCTCAAATGCTAACACTTACCCCAAACCTGTCACGGACACTAGGCCGAACTCTAACCCTAGTCCTAATACTAAAGTTAACACTACCCCTAACCTTAGCTCTAACCCTATCCATTACCCTAAAAATAATCCTAACCCAAATGCTAACCCTTGGCCTAATGCTAACACTATTGCTAACACTAACCCTATTCATTACTATAAACCTAACCTGAACCCTGAACCTAACCCTATGAATTACCCTAACCTGAACTCTAACCCTATCCCTAAAACTAATACAAGCCTTAACCCTAAATCTTAACCTAAACCAAACCTTACTCGAACACTGACCCTAATAATACACCTAGATTTAAACGTGACCCTTAACCTAAACCTAACCCTTACACTAGAACTAGCCATAACCTAACCCAAAAACTAACCATAACCACAAACCCATACCTGACATTAGCCCCAGCCCTAATCCTAGCCCAAACCCTAACACAAACACAAGTCCTTATCTTAGGCCTATACCTAGTCTTAATCCTAACCCAAACCCTAACTCTAGCCCTATCTGTAATTTTAACACTCGCCCTAGACCTGAACTTAGGTATAACCCCATCCTGTCCCCTAACCCTATCACTAACCCTAACCCTAATAGCTCTAACCATAGGCCTAACCCTAACACTACTCCTAGCAATAATTCTAGCCCTAATTTAGCCCTAACCCTAACTCTACCCCTAACCTTGTCCTAAGACTAACTCTAACTCTCCCCCTAGCCCTATTTCTAGTTCTAATCCTATCCATTACAATAAACCTAACACAAGTCCTAACCTTAGCCCTAACCCTAGCCCTAGACCCTACCCTATATCTAACCATAACTCTACATTTGACCCTAACCCTAAGCCTAATCCTCAACCTACCACTAGACCTAACACTATCACTAATCCTAAAACTAGCCGTAACCCTAGCCTTATCTCTTAAACAAAACCAAGTCAATGTCCTAACACTAAATGTTAACCTAAACCAAACCCTAACCCTAAACCTAGCCATAACCTTCTACCTCTAATTCATGTCTAGTCCTAAAATTAACCCTGACTCTGACTTATATTCTAACACTAACCGTAATTCTAAATATCACACTAACACTAAAGATTGTGCTAACACTAGATCTAGACGAAATACTAACTCTAATCATAACCTTAATTCTGATATTAGCCATAGCCCTAACCCTAGCCCTAAACCTAACAGAAAAACTAGCCCAATCTGAGTCCTAAGCCTAGATGTAAACCTAAACCTAACCCTAGCACTAACCCTAACCCTAAAGCTAGCCCTAACCCTAGCTCTAACTCTATCACTTACCCTAAACCAAACCCTATCAATAATGCTAATCTTAGTCCTAATCCTAATCCATAGCCTAATCCAAACCCTAACCCTATTACTAGTCGTAACCCTAGCCCTAATTCTAGCTCTAACCCTAACTTAAATCCTTATCCTAAAACAAACCCTCAGCCTAAATCTGACCTAACCCTAAACTAAACGCTAAAACTAGCCCTACCAGTAAACATATACCTAAACCTAACCCTAACACAAACCCTAGATATAAGCCTAATCCTAAATATAACCATAACTCTAGACTTAGACCTAAAAAACCCTGAGCCCTAGCCCTAACATAATTCTTAACCTAAAGCAAACACTAACTCTATCCCTAGACCTAACCCTAGTCCTAATTCTGGCTTTCACCCTATACCTAACTCTAACCTGAACACTGACCCTAACACTAACACTTAACCTAGCTCTTAACCTGAACATAACCCAAAACCTAAACCTAACACTAGACATAGTCATAAACCTAACCCTAAAACTAGCTCTAATCACAACCCTAGATCTTACATTACACATCGCCTTAACCCTGGGCCTAAACCTAACACAAAACCTAGACCTAATCCGTGGCCTAAACCTACCCTAAGTATAACCATAATCCTAAATGTAGCCCTAACCCTAACCCTCGACTTAGACATAACCATAGCTCAAAGCCTAACCCTTAGCCTAAACCTAATCCTAGCCCTATTCATAAACATAAACCTAACCCTAGCCCTAATCCTAACCTTAACCCTAGTACTAACCCTAGCTCTAACACTAACATTACCCTAACCCTAACCCTAATAATAACCCTAGCCCTAAACCTAACCCTATTTCTAACCCTAATCATAAACCTAACCCCCGACCTAACCTTTAACCTAACCCTTGCAATAAACTTAACCCTAAACCTCCCATGAAACAAAACTAAACTTATCCCTAAACCTAAATTTAACCATAACCTAAACTAACCCTAACCCTAATCTTACAAGTAATCCAATACATTACTCTAAAACTAACTCTAACCCTAAGGAAAACCCTAGCCCTAACCACAGCCCAAACCATTACCGTAACCATAACCCTACCCTAAACCTAACACTCCCCCTAGCCTTAACTGTAGCTTAAAACCTAAACCTTACCCTAAATCTAACCCTAGCCCTAGCCCTAATCATAACACTAACTCTAGCCCTAACCCTAATATTAAACCTAGCCCTAATCCTAGCCCTAATATATCCCTATTTCTAACCCTAACCTGAACCCTAGAATTAAGACTAACTCTAATTCTCACAAAAGACCTATCCCTACTTCTAACTCTATCCCTTATTGTAACCCGAACCCTAGTCATAACCCTTGCACTATCGTTAGCCCTAGCACTAACTCTAGATTGAAACCTATCTCTAAAACTAACCCTGATCTTATGCCTCACCCTAACCCTGAAAATAGCTCTAACCCTAATGCTAATCCTAAAATTAGCCCTAACCCTAGTCCTAAAACAAAACTGAGCCATACCACTAACACTAACCCTTACCCTTGACCAAACCCTAACCCTATGCCAGCCCTAAACCTAGCCCTAATTTGAAACCTAACCCTAACCCTAAACCTAACCATGACCCTGACTCATATCCAAACACTAAACCTAGCTCTAAACATCACCTTAACTTTAAACCGAACCCTAACACTAGACCTAGCCCTAAACCTAACCCTAAAACTAACACTATATGAACCCTATTTTTTTACAATAGCCATAACCATAACACTAGCCCTAACCTTAATACAAAACTAGACCTAATCCAAGCCCTAATACTAGCTTTAACCCTAAACCTAACTCCAAACCTAGTCCTAACCCTCGCTCTAACCCTACCCCTTACCCTAAGCCAACCATCACCCTAATGCTAACCATATTCTTAGCACTAATCCTTAGCCTAACCAAAACCTAACACTATAACTAGTCCTTACCCTAGCCTTCATTCTAGATCTAACCATAACCCAAACCCTAACCCTATCCCTGATCATTATACTGACCCTATCACTAACCTGAGGTCTAAATCTAAACCTAACTCTAAACTGAACACTAATACTAGCCCTGCTGGTAAACTTATACATAAACCTAATCCTAACACTAGACCTAGATCTAAACCTAATCCTAAATCTAGCCATAACTATAGCTCTAAACTTAAAGACAAACTAGACCTAGACTTAACAATAACCCTTAACCTAACCTAAACTCTAACCCTACCTCTAGACCTAACCCTAGCCCTAACCCTAACCCTAACCCTAACTATTATCATACCCGAACATTGTCCCTGACACTAACACTAACCCTAGCTCTAAACTTCACCCTAACCCTAAAACTAACCCTACAACTACACCTAGCCCTAACATTAACCATAAAACTAGTCTTAATCATTACACTAGTTCTTACATTAGCCATAGCCCTAACCTATCACAAAAGCTATCCCTAATCCAAGCCCTATCTTAGCTATAACCCTAAAGCTAACCCTAACAATAACCCTAGCCCTAACTATAACCATAAGCCTAACCCTAGACCTAATCCTAACCATAATCCTAGCCCTCACCCTAGCTCTAACTCTATTCATTACCCTATGATAACGATAAAAATTATGCTAAACCTAGGTGGGACCCTAATCCTAGCACTAAACTTAACCCTATCCATTAACCTACACACAACCTGAAGCCTAAACCTAACTGTGTCATTACCCGATCCCTAAACATAAGACTAATTTGAGCCCTAAACCTAAACCTTAACCTAACACTAACCCTAAACTTGAACCTGACTCTAATAATACCCATAGCTCTAAACCTGACCCTAGCAAGAAACCTAAACTTTACAATAGACCTAGCCATAAAACTAACCCTAAAACTATCCCTAACCGTACCCTAGACCTGGCATTAGCCCTTGCTCTAATCCTAGCCCTAACCCTAATACAAAACTTAGCCAACATCCTAGCCATGAACCTCACCTTAATCATAACCCTAACTCTAACATTAACCCTAACCTTAACCCTAAATCTCACCCTAGTCCTAAAATTAGCTATATTCCCTTCCCTTACCCTAAACCTAACCCTAGGCCTAAACCTAACACTAACCCAAGCCCTGACCTTAGGCCTAAACCTAACACTAACGCTAGCTGTAATCCAAGTCCTAATTTAGCCCTGTCCCTAACCCTAGCCCTAAGACTAACTCTAACTCTCACACTAGCTCTATAACTAGTTCTAAATCTATCCCTTACCATCACCATACACCAAGCCCTAAAGATAGCCCTACCCTAGCCCTATACTTAGCCCTATCTCAAAACCTAGATCTCAAGCTAACTCTAAATTTAACCCTAACCCTAAGACTAAATCTAGCCATAACTCTACTCCTATCCCTAACCCTGAATCTAAGCCTAAATCTCACACTTACACTAGCCCTAACCCTAAGACTAATCTTAAAACTAGCCCTAACCCTACCCCTAGCTCTAAAACAAAACCGAGTCATAGCCCTAACCTTAACCCTTAACCTAAACCAAACACTAACTGTACACCTATCCCTATCCCTATCCCTAATTATAGTCTAACCCTACCCTGAAAACTAACTCTGACTCTGACTCTGACCCTAACACTTACCCTGGCTCTAAACAACATCATCACCGTAAACCTAACCTTAACACTAGACCTAGACCTAACTCTAACCCTATAACTAGCTGTAATCATAAACCTAATTCATACATTAGCAGTAGCCTTAACCCTAGCCCTAACCTAACCAAAACATAGCCTTATTCCGAGTCCTAATCCTAGCTTTAACCCTAAACTTAAACCTAACCCTAACCCAAACACTAGCCCTAATCCTATACATAAACCTAGCCCTAACCTTAGGGCTAACCCTATCCATTATCCTAATGATAATGCTAACCCTTATGATAACCCTAGGCCTAATCCTAACCCTATAAATTACACAAAACCAAACCTAACCCCTAAATCTAATCCTGTCATTACCCTTACCCTAAATCTTACACTAATTTGAGCCCTGCACCTAAACACTAACTTAACCCAAATCCTAATCCTGACCCTGATTCCACCCAAGATCTAAACCGGACCCTAACCAAAAACCTAACCATTACACTGTACCAAGCCATAAACCTAACACTAAATCTATCCCTAACTGCAACCCTAAACCTGACATTAGCCATAGCCCTAATACTATCCCTAACCCTAAAACAAATCCTAGTCCTCATCGTAGAGCTAAACATAGCCTTAATCTTAACCCTAACCCTAGTTCTAAACCTAATACTAACCCACGCCCTGCCCTAAACCTGGTTTAGGCTTAGTGTTAGTTTAGAGTTGGTGTCAGTGTTAGGTTAAGTTTAGGGTTATGTTTAGGTTAGGGTTTGTGTTATGGTTAGGATTAGTGTTGGGGTTAGTGTTAGTGTTAGGGTTAAACTTAGTGTTAGGATTAGGTATAGGATTAATGTTAGGTTAAGGTTAGGAATTAGGTTTAGGATTATGTTTAGAATTTGTGTTAGGATAAATTTAGTGTTAGGGTTTGTGTTAGGGTTAGAATTAGGGTTAGTTGCACGGTTAGCGTTAGGGATTTTGTGAGGGTTACTGTTATTATTATGTTTAGAATTGTGATTAAGGTTTGGAATAGGGTTAGGGTTAGGGTTAGTGTTAGGGTGGGTTTTGGTTAGGGTTAGGGTTAAGATTAGTGGTAGGGTTAGGGTTAGGGTTAGGTTTATGGTTAGTGTTAGAGTTAGATTTAGGGTTATGGTTTGGTTAGGGTTAGGGTTAGATTTAGGGTTCGTGTTAGGTTTAGGCTTAGGGTTAGGGTTAGGTTTAGGGTTTTGGTTAGCATTAGGATTAGTGTTAGGGTTAGGGTTAGTTTTTGTGTTAGCATTACCATTTGGGTTAGGGTTATAGCCAGATTTAGTGTGAGTGTTAGTGTTAGAGTTAGGGTTATTGTTAGGTTTAGGGTTAGTGTGAGGGTTAGGTTTAGGTTTAGTGTTAGGTTTATTTTTTAGGCTTAGGTTTAGGGTAATTTTAGGGTTTGGATTATGGTTAGGTTTACACTTAGGTTTCAATTTAGAGTTAGGTTTACTGTTAGGTTTAGGGTTAAGGTTGGTGTTAGGGTTTCTGTTAGGATTAGGGTTAGGGTTAGGTTGTGGTTTGGTGTTCAGGTTAGGATTAGGGTTAGGGTGATGGTTAGGCTAGTGGTATGGTTAGTTTTAGGGTTCGTGATAAAGATACAGGTAGAGTTAGTGTTAGGGTTAGTGTTAGGTCAGGATTACCATTAGGGTTAGGTAAGCATTACTGTTAGGGTTAGGTAAGGGTGAGGGTTAGGGTTTGGGTTATGGTTTGTGTTACAGTTTTGGTTAGGGTTAAGGTTATTGTTAGGGTTAGGGTTAGGTTTGTGTTAGGGTTACAGTTAAAATTATGGTTATGGTTACAGTAACAGTAAGTGTTAACGTTCGGGTTAGGTTTAGGGTTAGCTTTAGGTTAGGATAAGGTTGTGGGTTGGGTTCTGATTAGGTTTATGGTTAGGGATCATGTTAAGGTTAAGGTTAGTTTGAGTGCTAGGTTTAGATTTAGGTTTAGGGTTAGGTTAGTCTTAGTGTTAGTGTTAGGTTTAGGTTTAGCATTAGTATTTGGTTTAGGGTTATACATATGTTTAGGGTTAGTGTTAGGATTAGGGTTAGGGTTAGTGTTTGGTTTAGGTTTAGGGTTAGGGTGAGGGTTAGAGTTAAGGTGAGGGTTAGGGTTAGGGTGAGGTTTAGGGTTAGAGATAGAGTTAGCATTAGGGTTAGCATTAGGGTTAGGGTTGGTGTTATAGTTAGGTGTAGGTTTAGCATTAGAATTCGTTTTACACTTAGAGTTAGGGTTAGTGTTACTGTTAGGTTTAGTGTTAAGGTTAGGGTTAATTTTACGTTTATTGTTGGGTCTAGGGTTAGGGTTAGTGTTATGGATAGTTTTAGGGTTAGGGTTAAGTTTCATGTTAGGGTTAAGTTTGGGTTATTGTTAGGGTTAGGACAATGGTTAGTGTTAGTGATAAGGTTAGGGTTAGTTTTAGGGTTACGGTTAGGTTTAGGGTTAGGGTAATGTTAGTGTTGGTGTTAAGGTTAGGTTTAAAATTAGTGATAAGTTTAGGTTTAGGGTTGGGGTTAGTGTTAGGTTAGGGTTAGGGTAGGTTAAGTTTCAGGTTATGGTTAGGGTTTGGGTTTGTGTTACAGTTAGGATTAGAGTTAAGGTTATTTTTAGTGTTAAGTTTAAAGTTAGTGTTAGGGTTACGTTTAGGGTTAGGTTAAGGTTTAGGTTTAGGTTTAGGGTTATGTTTAGAATTAATGTTAGTGTAAAAATAGTTTTAGGGTTAGTGTTAGGATTAGGGTTAGGGTTAGTGTTAGGGTTAGGGTTAGTGTTAGGGTTAGGGTTAGGTTTTGTGTTAGGGATACTGATAGCTTTACACATAGGTTTACTGTTACAGTTAGGATTAGAATTTTGGTTCGGGACAGGTTTAGGGTAGGTTAGGTTTAGGGTTATTGTTAAAGTTATTGTTATCATTAGGGTTACGGTTATGGTTAAGTTTAGTGTTCGGGTTAGGGTTACAGTCAGGGGGTTCGGGTTAGTGTTAGGGTTAGGGTTCGTGTTAGGTTTAAGCTTAGGGTTAGTGTTAGGTTTAGGTTTAGGGTTTCAGTTAGGGTTATGGTAAGGGTTAGCATTAGTGTTCGGTTTAAGTCTTTATTGAGGTTAATGGTTAGAGTTAGTGTTAGCTATATGGAGAGGGTTATGGTGAGGGTTAGGTTTAGGGTTAGGCTTAGTGTTAGGGTTAGAATTAGGGTTATGGTTAGGTTAGGATTAAAGTTAGGGTTAGGGTTATGGTTAGAATTAGGGTTAGACTTATCGTTAGGGTTTCTGTTAGGATTAGTGATAGGGTTAGGTTAGTGTTAGGGTTGGGGTTATGGTTTGGGTGAGCGATCGACTTAGTGGTATGGTTAGGTTTAGGGTTTATATTAGGGTTACAGTTTGGGATAGTGTTAGGGTTAGTTTAGTGTTAGGATTTGGTTTTGATTAGGAAAGCATTAGTGTTAGTGTTAGGTAAAAGTTAGGGTTATGTTTTGGGTTAGAGTTGTTGTTAGGTAAAGGATTAGGGTTAGGGATTGTGTTAGGGCTAAGGTTAGTGTTAGGTTTTGTGTTAGGGTTATGGTTAGGGTTACAGTAAAGGTTAGTGTTAGGGTTTGGTTTAGTTTTAGGGATAGTATTATGTTAGGGTTAGAGTTTGGCTTAGAGATTGGGTTAGGGTTAGGTTAGGGTTTGTGTTAGGGTTAGGGTTCATGTTAGGTTTAAGTTTAGTGTTAAGTATTGGTAAAGGGTTAGGGTTAGGGTTAGTGTTAGTGTTAGGGTTAAGATTAGGGTTACATTTAGTTTTTGGGGTAGTGTAACATTTAAGTTTAGGTTTAGTGTTAGTGTTAGGGTTAGGGTTAGTGTTAGGTTTATGGTTGGGGGGTAAGGTTGAGGGTTATTTTTAAGTTTATATTTAGGGTTATGGTTTGTGTTATTGTTAGAGTTAGTGTTAGGTTTAGGGTTAGGTTTGTGTTAGAGTTACAGTTAAAGATATGTTTAGGGTTATGGTTTGTATTGAGTTTCGAGTTAGGATTAGGTTAGGATAAGGGTTAAGTTTAGGTTAGGATTAGGTTTATGGATAGGGTTTTTTATTGTTAAAGTTAGGGTTAGTGTTGGGTTTATATTTAGGGTTAGGGTTAAGTTAGGTTTTGTTAGGGTTAGTGTTAGGTTTAGCATTACTATTTTCATTAGTGTTTTATAAGTTTAGTGTTAGTGTTAGGTTATATCACTTTAGGATTAGGGTAAGGGTAGTGTTTTATTTAGGGTTAGGATTAGGGTGAGAATTAGGTATAGAGTTATTGTTAGTGTTAGGGTTAGGGATAGCTTTATGGTTAGGTTTAGGGTTAGTGTTAGCGTTAGGTTACAGTTAGGTTTAAATTTAGGATTAGAATTTGTGATAGACTTAGTGTTAGGGTTAGTGTGAGTTTTAGTGTTAAGGTTAGGGTTAATGATATGGTTAGTGTTGGGTTTAGGGTTTGGTTTAGTATTAGGGTTATTTTAGGGTTAGATTTAAGGTTCGTGTTAGGGTTAAGTTTAGGGTTAGTGTTAGGGTTACGTTAAGATTAGGGTTCGTTACAGGGTTAGAATAAGGGTGAAGCTTAGTGTTATGATTAGGACTAGGGTTAGGGTTAGGATAGGGTTTTTGTAAGGGTTAGGGTTAGGGTTAGGATTAGTCATAAGTTTAGTTTAAGGGTTACTGTTAGTGGTAGGTTAAGGTTAAGGTTAAGGTTAGGTTAAGGTTCGGCTTATGGTTAGGGTTGGGGGTTTGTGTTCCAGTTAGGATTAGTGTTAGGGTTAGATTTAGGGTTAGGGTTAAAGTTAATGTTAGGGTTAGGATTAGGGTTAGATTAAGGTTTAAGTTTTGGTTTAGGGTTATGTTTCAAATTAGTGTTAGTGTAAAGTTAGGGTTAGGGTTAGGGTTAGTGTTAGGTTTAGGGTTAGGTCTAGGGTTAAGCTTTGTGTTAGAGTTAGGGTTAGGGTTAGGGTAAGTGTGAGGGTTAGGGTTAAAAATAAAGTTAGATTTTGTGTTATGGTTCGTGTTACGGTTAAGTTTAGGGTAAGGGTTAGGTTTAGGATTAGTGTTAGTCTTTGATATAGGGTTACGGTTAGTGTTTGTGTTAGGGTTAGGTTTAGCGTTAGGTAAAGGTGATTGTTAGTGATAGATTAGGGTCAGGATTATGCTTGGGTTAGGGTTTTTGTTAGGGTTAGAGTTAGAGTTAATGTTAGAGTTAGGGTTACGATTAGTGTTAGTGTTAAGGATAGGATTAGATTTAGGTTTAGTGTTATGATTAGGGCTAGGGTTAGGGTTTGGTTTTGGGTCAGGCTTAGTGGAATGGTTAAGGATAGTTTTAGGTTTAATGTTATGTTTATGATTAGGGTTAGGTTTAGTGTTCGGATTAGGGTAAGGTTTAGGTTTAAGGTAAGGGTTAGCTTTAGTTTTAGTGTTAGGATTAGTGTTAGTGTTAGTATTTGTGATAGGGTTAGTGTTAAGGTTAGGGTTAGGTTTAGTGTTAGGGTTTGGGTTAGGGTTAGTCTTATGTTTAGGGTTAGGGTAGGGTTAGGGTTAAAATTAGGCTTAGGGTTATGGTTCGTCTTAGGGTTAGGTTTAGGTTTAGTGTAATGTCTAGGGTTAGGTTAACATTAGAATTAGTATTAGTGTTATGATTAGGGTAAGGATTAGGTTTAGGGATCGTGTTAGTTTTAGGAATAGGCATGGGTTTGTGTTAGAGTTAGGGTTAGGTTTAAGGTTATTTTTAGGGTTAGGGTTATGGTTGAGTTTAGTGTTAGGGTATGGGTTAGGGTTAGGGTTAGGTTTAGGGTTAGGTTAGTTAGGTTTAGGTTTAGAATTTGAGTTAAGAATAAGGTTAGGGATAGTGTTAGCATTAGGGTTATGGTTAGGATTACGTTAGGTTTAGGTTTAGTGTTAGTGTAAAATTTTGCATTAGATTTAGGGTTAGGATTAATGTTATGGTTAGAGTTAGTGTTCCTGTTAGTTTTAGAATTAGGGTTAGTGTTAAGTATAGGGTTAGATTTAGGGTTAAACTAAGGGTAAGGATTAGCATTAGGGTTAATGTTAGGTTTAGAATTAGGGGTTATGTTAAGTTTAGGGTTAGGTTGAGTGTTAAGTTTAAGGTTAAGTTTAGGGTGAGGGTTAGAATTAGGCTCATGTTTAGAGTTAGTGTTTGTTTTAGGGTTAGGGATAGTGTTAATTATAGTCTTAAGGTTAGAGATAGATTTAAATTTAGTGTTACAGTTACAGTTAGGTTTAGGGTAGTCTATGGATAGGGTTAGGGTTAGGGTTAAAATTAGTGATAGGGTTAGGTTTAAGGTTAAGTTTAGTATTAAGGTAAGTGTTAGGGTTAGGGTTAGTGTTAGGGATAGAATTAGGTTTTGAGTTAGGATTAGGATTAGTGTTAGGGTTAGGTTTAGGGTTAGAGTTAGGATTAGGTTAGGTTTAAGATTAAAGTTAGTGTTAAATTTTGTGTTAGGGTTATTGTTAGGGTTATTGTTAGGATTAGGTTTAGGGTGAGGGTTAGTGCCAGAATTAGGGTTAGAATTAGAGTTAGTTTTAGGGTTAGGGTTAACTTTAGGGTTACTCTTAGGGTTAAGTTAAGATTGGGATTAGGGTTAGGTTTAGTGTTATTGTTCAAATTAGGCTTTGTGTTAGGTTTCGTGTTAGTGTGAGTGTTAGTTTTAGGGTTGGGTTAGGTTTGTGTTAGGGTTAGAGTTAGGGTTAATTATAGTGTTAGGGTCCAGATTAAGTTAGAGTTGTTGCTAGGGTTAACGTTAGGTTTAGATTTAGTTTAGTGTTAGGATTAGGGTTAGTGTTATAGTTAGGGTTATGGTTAGGTTTATGGTTCGTTTTAATGTTAGGGTTATGATTAGTGTTAATTTTATGGTAAGAGTTAGGGTTAGGGTACATGTTACGTTCAGTGTTAGTGTTAGGTTTAGGGTTAGGTTTAGGGTTAGGGTTAGTGTTAGTGTTAGTGTTAGGGTTAGGGTTAGTTAGGGTTAGGAGTAGGGTTTGTGTAAGAATTAGGGTTAGTGTTAGGGTTACGAATAAAAAATAGGGTTATATTTAGGGTTAGAATTAGGGTTAGGTTTATTGTTAGGATTATGATTAGTTCTAGAGTTACAGTTAATGTTAGTGTTATGGTTTAGGATAGAGTTAGGTTTAGTGTTAGCATTAGGGTTATGGATAGGGTTAGGGTTATTGTTAGGTTTGGAATTATACTTAGGGTTAGATTTAGTGATAGGATTAGGTTTGGGATTAGTTTTATTGTTAGGGTTAGGGTTATGGGTAGGGTTAGTGTTACGGTTGTTTTTTAGTTTTAGGATTAGGATTAGTGTTAGGTTCAATGTTAGGGTTAGGTTTAGACTTAGGGTTCATCTTAGAGTTAGGGTTATGGTTTGCATTAGGTTCAGTGTTAGGGTTAGGGATAGGGTTAGATTTAGGTTTGGGTTAGGGTTAGGTTTAGTGTTAGTGTTAGGGTTAGTTTTAAGGTTAATGTTAGGGATAAGTTTATTGTTAATGTTAGGGTTAAGTTTAGGGTTAGGTTTAATGTTAGGTTTAGAATTAGTGTTCGTGTTAGGGTTAGGGTTACGGTGAGTTTTAGAGTTAGGGTTAGGTTTGGGTTAAAAGATAGGGTTAGGTTTAAGTTTAGTGTTAGTGTTTGTGTTAGGGTTAGGGTCAGAGTTTATTGTACTGTTAGGGTTAGAGATAGGTTTAGAGTCAGGTTTAGGGTTAGGGTAAGGTTTAGGGTTAGTATTATGATTAGTTTTAGGGTTAAGATTAGTGTTAGGGTTAAGATTAGTGTTAGGTTATAGGTTAAGATTAGTGATAGGATTTGGTTTAGGGTTAAGTTTAGGGTTAGGGTTAGGGTTAGATTTAGTTTTAGGTTTAGGTTTAGGGTGTGTGTTAGGATTAGGGTTAGGGTTATTTTTAGGATTAGGGTTACAGTTAGGATTAGGATAGGGTTAGAGTTAATATTAGTGTTAAGTTTTGAGTTAGGGTTAGTATTAGGGTTATTGTTAGGATTAGGATTACGGTTAGCTTTAAGTTTAGGGTTAGTGTTAGAGTTAGGGTTAGGGTTAGTTTTAGGGTTAGGGTTAATGTTAGAATTAAAGATTTTGTTAGGGTTTGGGTTAGGGTGAGTGCTATAGTTTGGTTTAGGGTTAGGGTTTGGATTGTGTTAGGGTTAGGGTTATGGTTAATTATAATGTTAGGGTTAGGGATAGGTTTATAGTTAGTGTTAGGGTTAGAGTTATGGTTACATTTAGGTTTAGGTTTATGTTTAGTGTTAGTGTTATAGTTTAGAATTAGTGTTAGGGTTAGAGTTAGGCTTATGGTTTAGGGTTAGTGTTATGGTAAGGGTTAGGTTTAGGGTTAGTGTTAGGTTTATTATTAGTTTAGTGTTAGGGTTAGGTTTAGGATTAGGGTTAGGTTTAGGATTAGGGTTTGGGTAAGTGTTAGGGTTAAGTTTACAATATGGTTAGGGTTAGGTTTAAGGTTATTTTGGGGGTTAATGTTAAGTTTTGTGTTACAGTTAGTTTTAGGGTTAGGCTTTGGTTTAAGATTAGTTCTAGTGTTAGGGTTATAAATAGTACTAAAAATAGTGTTATGTTTAGGAATAGGTTCAGATTTATTGTTAGGGTTAGGGTTAGGGGTACTATTAGGTTAAGTTTTAAGGTTAGGTTTAGGGATAGTGTTAGGGTTATGGTTGGTTTACAGTTAGTGTTAGTTTTAGGGTTAAGTGTTGGTTTTTTTTTAGTGTTAGGTTTAGGCTTAAGGTAAGTGTTAGGGTTACTGTTATTGTGATGTTTATGGTTAGGGTTATTGATAGGGTTAGGGTTAGTGTTAGGGTTAGGGTTCATATTAGGATTAGGTTTATAGTTCAGATTAGGGTTATATTTAGAGTTAGATCTATGGTTAGTGCTAGTGTTATTGTTATTGTTAGGGTTAGGGTTAGTTTTAGGGTTAAGGTTAGGTATAGAGTTATGTTAAGGTTCAGGTTTAGGATAGTGTTAGGGTTAGTGTTAGATTTATGGTTAATAGGGTTAGAGTTATGTTTAAGGTTAGGTTTGGGATTAGGGTTAATGTTCGTGATTGGTTTAGGGTTAGGTTAGGGTACTGGATATTGTTAGAATTAGGGATAGATTTAGTGTTAATGTTATGTGTATGGTGAAAGTGTTATGGTTAGAGTTAGGGTTCAGTTTAGGTTTAGTGTTAAAATTAGTTTTAGGGTTAGGGTTAGTGTTAGTGTAAGGATTAGAGTTAGGGTTACTGTTAAGTTTATTTTTAGGTTTAGGGTTAGGGTTAGTGTTACTGTTAGGTTAGAGTTAGAATTAGTGTTAGTGTTAGGGTTAGGGTTAGGTTTAGTATTAGGTTTATTGTTAGTGATAGGGTTAGGGTTGGGGCTAGGTTTAGTGTTAGGGATATGGTTAGGTTTAGTGTTAGTATTAGTGTTAAGGACAGGGTTAAGTTTAGTGTTAGGATTAGTGTTAGTGTTAGGCATAGGGTTAGGGTTCATGTTAGGGTTAGGTTTAAGGTTATGGTTGGGCTTAGGATTAGGATTAGGTTAAGGTTAAGTGTTTGGGTTATGGTTATGGATAGAGTTAGTGTTAGGGTCAGGGTTAGACATAGTGTTAGGGTTAAGGTTAGGTTTAGGTTTAGGGTTAGGGTTAGTGTTAGGGTTAGTGTTGCATTTTCTGTTAGGATGAGGATTAAGGTTAGGTTTAGGATTATGTTTACAGTTAGGATTCAGGTTAGACATAGGGTTAGGGTAAGGTTTGAGTTAAGGTTAGACTTAAGGTTTCTGTTAGGGTTAGATTTAGGGTTAGGTTTTGGGTAGGATTAGGGTTAGGGTTGTCATTTAATTTAGGGTTAAGGTTACTTTTAGGGATACTTTTAGGTTTAGGTTTAGGGTAAGTTTTGGGTTAGGGTTAAGGTTAGGTTGCAGTTAGGGTTTTGGTTAGCATGAGGGTTTGTGATAGGGTTAGGGTTAGGGTTAATGTTAGTGTTAGATTTAGGGTTAGGTTTAGTGTTAGGGAAACATTTAGGGTTAGGGTTACATTTTTTTTGTTGTTCATATTAGGGTTAGGATTAGTTTTTTTGTTAGGATTAAGAATATGGTTAGGGTTACAGTTAGGATTAGGGTTAGAGTTAGTATTATGGTTAGTGTTAGGGTTTTTGTTTGTGTTAGGGTTATGGTTAGTTTTAAGTTTGGTTTTATTGTTATAGTTAGGGTTAAGTTTTATGGTATGGTTATGATTAAGTTTAGGATTACCATTTAATTTAGGGTTAGGTTTAGTTTTAGGGTTTACATTAAGGTTAGGCTTAGTGTTAGATTTAAGTTTATGGTTAGGTTAGTGTTAGGGTTGGGTTGGGGTTAGGGTTAGTGTTAGGATTAGCATTATCATTAGGTTTAGGTTTAGTATTATTGTTACCGTTAGGTTCAGGTTAGTGTTAGGGTTAGTGTTACAATTAGGGTTATGGTTAGGGTTATTTTTAGGGTTAGGGTTATGTTTAGGTTTATATTTAGTGTTAGTGTTTGGTTTAGGATTAGGGTTAGGGTTTGTTATAGGGTTAAGGTTAAATTTATGTTTATGTTTAGGGTTAGGGTTATTTTTTATGTTACATAAAGGGTTAGGGTTAGGTTTCACTTTAGTGTTAGTGTTAGTTTTAAGGTTATGGTTAGGATTAGTTTTAGGTTTGGGTTAGGGTTAGGGCTAATATTAGGGTTGGGTCATGGTTAGAATTAGTGTTAGAGTAAGCACTGGGATTAGATTTAGGGTTAGTGATAGGGTTATTGTTAGGGTTAGGTTTTGTGTTAGGGGTATGCTTTGGGTTAAGGTTAGGATTTGTGTTATTGTTAGGGTTACTGTTACTGTTAATATTTAGGGTTAGTGTTAGTATTTGTGTTAGGGATAGCGTTAGGGATAATCTTATATTTGTTTTAGGTTTAGAATTAGAGTTAATGTTAGGGTTACAGTTAGGTTGTGGGGTCAGGGTTAGGGTTGGTTTAGTGATAGGTTTAGTGTTAGTGTTAGGGTTATTATTAGGGTTAAGGTTAGGGTTAGAATTAGGTTTAGTTTTAGCTTATGGTTACAGGAAGGATTAGTGTTAGGGTTAGGGTTAATGTTCGTGCTAGTGTTTGCATTAGGGTTAGGTTTAGGGTTAGAGTTAGGGTTAGGATTTGGGTTGGAATAGGGTTGGAGTTAGGGTTAGAGTTAGGGTTACCAATAGTATTATGTTTAGAAATAGGTTTAGGGTTAGTGTTAGGGTTATGTTAGGGTTAGGGTTAATGTTATGGTTAAATTTAGTTTTAGGGGTATAGTTAGTGTTAGGGTTAGCATTAGAGCTAGCTTTAGGTTTAGTGTTTGGGGAAGTGTTAGGTTAGGTTTAGGGTTATGTTTAGTGTTAGAGTTTGGGTTAGGGTTTGTGTTAGGGTTAGGTTTAGCGTTAGTGTTAGGATTAATGTTAGTGTTAGGATTTGCATTAGGGTTATTGTTAGTGTTAGTGTTAGAGTTAGGGTTAATGTTAGGGTTTGTGTTAGGTTTAAAGTTACGGTAAGTGTTAATGTTAGGTTAGAGTTAGGGTTATGGTTAGTGTTAGGTTTAGGTTTAAGTTTGGTCTTAGTATTAGGGTTAGGGTTAGTGTTAAAATTAGGGTTAGGGCTAAATTTAGGGTTAGGGTTACGGGTAGTGTTAGCTTTAAGAAAAGGTTTAGGATTAGTGTTAAGGTTAGGGTTAGGTTTAGGTTAGTGTTACGGTTAGGGTTAGGGTTAGGGTGAGTGTTAGGTTAGCATAAGGGTTAGTGGTAGGGTAAGGGTTAGGGTTAGGGATAGAGTTAGTGTTAGGGTTAGGGTTGTTAGGGTTAGGGTTAGGGTTAGGGTTTGGGTTAGTGTTAGGTTTATGGATTGGTTTAGGGTTAGGTTTATGGTTAATTTTAGGTCTAGGGTATTATCATTAGAGTTAGGTTTAATGTTAGTGTTTAAGTTTTCGTTAGAGTTAGTGTTAGGGTTAGTGTTAGGGTTAGGCTTAGGTTGAGGGTTAGGATTAGAGATAAGTTTAGGGTTTGTGTTAGGGTTAGGGTTAGGGATAGGTTTAGCATGAGTGTTATGGTTAGGGTTAGGGTTATGCTTAGTGTTAATGTTTGGGTCAGGGTTAGGTTTACTGTGAAGTATAATGTTAGTGTTAGTGATAGGTTTAGAGGGAGTGGTAGGGTTACTGTTAGGATTAGTTTTATGGTTAGGGTTAGAATTAAGTTTAAGATTTGTGTTAATTTTAGGGTTAGGGTTTTAGTTAGTTTTAGGCTAAGAATTAGGGTTACGGTTAGGGTTAGAGGTAGTTTTAGGGTTAGGGTTAAGTTTAGGGTTAATTTTAGAGTTAGGGTTAGAGTTAGTGTTAGTGTTAGTATTAGGCTGAGTTTTAGGCTTTGAGTTTGGGTTTGTGTTACTTTTCAGGTTATGGTTATGGTTAGAATTAGTGATAGGATTAGAGTTGGGGTTAGGTTCAGTGTTAGGTTTATTGTGAGGTTAGTGTTAGGGTTATTCTTAGAGTTAGGGTTAGGGTGAGGGTTACTATTAGAGTTAGTGTTAGAGTTAGGGTTAGGCTTAGGGTTAGAATTCGTGTTAGGTTTAAGGTTAAGGGTGGGGTTAGGGTTAGTATTAGGGTTAGGGTTAAAATTAGGTTTGGTGTTACGGTTAGGGTTAGTTTTAGTGTTTGTGTTTGTGTTAGGATTGGTGTTAGGGTTATTTTTACGATTATATTAGGGTTGAGTTATGGTCTGTGTTAGGGTTAGGGTTTGTGTTAGGGTTACAGTTAGGGTTATGGTTACGTTTAAAATTCAGGTTAAGGATAGGGTTAGTGTTATATTTAGGTTTAGGTTTAAGAGTATGCTTAGTGTTAGGTTTAGCAATAGGGTTAGTTTTAGGTTTAGCGTTATGGTTAGCTTTAGGCTTAGGGTTATGTTTAGTTTTATGTTTAGTGTTAAGGTAAGGGTTAGAGTTAGTGTTAGTTTTATGATTAGGTTTAGGTTTGGTGTTAGCATTAGTTTTATTGTTAGGTTTAGATTTAGTTTTATTTTTCGGGTTGGGGTAAGTTTTAGAGTTAGGTAAGGTTTAGGGTTAGGTTTACTGTTAGGTTTAGGGTTATGGTTAGGGTTAGTGTTAGGGATAGGCTTTGGGTTAAAGTTAGGGTTAGGGTTAGGGTTTGTGTTAGGGTTAGAGTTAAGGTTTGCTTTAGATTTAAGTTTAGGATTAGGTTTAGTGTTAGGATTAGTGTTAGAGTTAGGGTTTGCATTCGGGTTAGTGTTAGTGTTAGGGTTAGTTTTAGGGTTACTTTTAGTTTTAGGGTTAGTGTTAGGGTTAGGATTAGTCTTATTGATTGGGTTTGGGTTAGGATTAGGATTACATTTAAGGTTAGTGATAGGGTTAGGGATCCGGTTCATCTTAGGGTTAGGGTTAGGGATATTGTTAGTGTTAGAGTTAGGGTTAGTGTTAGGGATAGTTTTAGGGTTAGGGTTACTGTTATGGTTATGTTTAGGGTTAGGGTTAGGCTTAGGGTTACTGTTAGGTTCAGGAAAGGATTTACAGTGTTACTGTTAGGGTTAGGTTTAGGTTTAGTGTAACAAATAGGGATAGGGTTACACTTAGGATTAGTGTTAGGGTTAGGTTTACAGTTAGGGTTAATGTTATGGTAAGGGTTAGGATTTGCTTTATGTTAAGTTTTAGGGTTAGTATAAGAGTTAGTTTTAGTGTTAGGGTTCGATTTAGAGTTAGGATTAGGGTTAGGATTAGTGTTAGGTTAAGGTTTAGGATTAGGGTTAGGGTAAGTGTTTGGGTTAGTTTAACAGTTACTTTTAGGGTTAGGGTTAGGGTTAGTTTTATGGCAAGTGTTAGGGTTGGGGTTAGGGTTAGGGGTTGTGTTAGGTTTAGTTTTAGGTTTAGGATTAGGGTTATGGATAAGATTAGGGTTTGAATTAGGGTTAGGTTAGGGCTATGGTAAGTGTTAGGGTTAGGATTAGGGTTACTTTTAGGGTTAGGTTTAGATTTAGGGTTAGGGTTAGGGTTAGTGTTAGGGTTAGTGTTACATTTATGTTTAGGGACAGTGATAGGCTTAGGTTTGGAGTTTGATTTAGGGTTAGGGATAGGGTTAGCATTAGTTTTTGGTTTAGGGTTAGGTTTAGGGTTATGTTTAGGGTTAGTTAACGGTTAGAATTACGATTAGGTTAAGTTTAGAATTATGGTTTGGTTAGGGTTTGTCTTTGGTTTATGGTGAGTGTTATGGTTAGGGTTATGGTATGCTTAGGGTTAGTTTTAGTGTTATGTTCAGGTTACGTTTTGTGTTAGGGTTAATTTTAGGTTAGGTTTGGGATATACCTAACCCTAACCCTTACCCTAACAGTAACCCTAACAGTAATCCTAACCCTAACACAAACACTAACCTTAACTCAAAACCTAAACCTATCACTGACCCTAAATGTAAACGTAACTCTAAACCTAACCCTAAACCTAACCCTAAAATTAACAATAACCATAACACAAACCATAACACTAGTGCTAAATTTAAACCTAAACCTAACACTTACTCTAACCCTAAACCTAAACTTAACCCTAATATTATCTATAACCCTAACCCTAGCCCTAAATGTAACCCTAAAACAAACCCTAACCCTAAAACTGAACCTCTTAAACCTAACCCTTAACTACAATAACCCTAACACTTACTCTAACACTAGACCTAACCCTAACCCTATACCTAACACTAAACCTAACCCTAAACCTTACCCTACCCCAAATATTAAAGAAACCCTAACCCTAACAATAACACTAACACCAAACCTAAACCTAATCAGAAATATAACCATAAAAATAACCCTAAGAATAACATTAACCCTTAAACTAAACCTAACACTAACCCTAATGCTAACCATAACTGTAAGGCTAAACCTAACCCTAATGCTAAACCTAACATTAACCCTATTTTTAGCCATAACCCTAAACATAAAAATAACCCTAACCCTACCCCTAATCCTAAACATAACAATAATCCTAACCCTAACCCTAACATAACCCCTTACCCTAATACTAACCCTAACATAAACCTAACCCTAAACCTAACCCTAACCCTAACACTAACCCTAACACTAACCTGAAAACAAACACTAACACTAACCATAACCATAACAATAATCCTACCCGTAAACCTAACCTAACACTAAACCTAACCTTAACACTAACACAAAACCTAACAATAACCCTAACACTAATCCTAACCTTAAGCCAAACCAAATTCTAATTGCAACCCTAACCCTAACTCTAACCCTAAAACTAAGACAAAACCTAAACCTTCCCCTAACCATAAACCTAACACAAACACTAACCCTAAACATAAAAATAATCCTAACTCTAACCCTAACCCTAAAATTAACCCTAACTCTAACAATAACACTAACCCTAACACTAAACATCACCCTAACAGTAACCCTAAAACTAACCCTAAATCTAACCCTAATACTAACCCTAATTCTAACCTTAACCCTAACCCCAAACCTAAATCTAATCCTACGTGTAACCCCAACTCTAACCCTAATCACAACCCTGACACAAACCCTAACAAAAACCATACCACTAATACAAACTCTAACCTTAACCAAATCCTAAAACTAATATTAACACAAACACAAACCCTAACCCTAAAACTAACCCTAACTCTAATCCTAAACATAATTTTAACGGTAAACCTACACCTAACCTAACCCTAAATTTAGCACAAAATCTAACCCTAACCCTAACCCTAACAAAAAACCTAAACCTAACAAGAAACCTAACCCTAACAAGTAACCTAATACAAACCCTAACCCTAACACTAATCGTATTTCTAAAATTAACACTAAAACCAACTGTATCCCTAAAATTAACACTAACCCTAACCGTAAACCTCACATTTACACTAATCCTAATCCTGAATCTTACCCTAACCCCAACCCTAACCCTAACCCCAACCCTATATCAAAGCCTAACTCTACCCTAATACTAACCCTAACCCTTAACCTAACCCTAACATGAACCCTAAATCTAAACCTAACACTAACCCTAACACTAACCAAAACCCTAAACCTAACATTAACACTAAACCTTACACTGACACTAACCCTAAACCTAACACTAAATCTAATTCAAAAACAAAACCCTATCACTAATTCTAACCCTAACTCTAACCCTAACCCTAATTCTAAACCTTACCATAAAACTAACACTAAACCTAACCCTAAACCTAACGCTAAATCTAAAACTAATCCTATTCATATCCCTAACACTTACCCTAAACATAACCCTATCAAAAATGCTAACCCTAACCCTAACCTAACTAACCCCAACACTAAACCTAACACTAACCCTAACACTAATCATTAGCCTAACACTAACCATAACACTAACACTAAACCTAAACATAACCCTAATCATAACCATAACACTAACCCTAACCCTAACACTAACACTAACTCTAAACCTATTTCAAACCCTAAACCTATCCTTAACACGCACCCTAACCCTAAACCAAACACTAACAATAAACCTAAACCTAACACTAAAATCAACACTCACTCTAACCCTAACCGAACATGAACCCTAAAACTAAACTTAATGCAAACCCTAACCCTAACCCTAACAAAAACCCTAAACTGATCCCTAAACCTAACACTAACACTAACCCTAACCCTCAACCTAACCCTAAACCTAACACTAACCCTAACCCTTACTCTAAACCTAAACCTGACACTAAATCTAACACTAACTCTAATGCAAAAATTAACACTAACACTAACCCTAACAGTAACGTTAATCCTACCTGTAAACCTAGACTTACACTTACCTTAAACCTAACCATAACACAAACCATAACCCTAACACTAACACTAATTCTAATCCAAACCCTAACATTAACCCTAACCCTACCTCTAAAACTCACCATAACACTAACTCAATTGCAAAATTTAGCACTAACCCTAAACCTAACCATAACCCTAAGTATAAACTAACCCTAAAACTAACCCTAACCCTAACACTAACACTAACACTAAACCTAACTTTAAACATAACCCTATTCCAAACTCTAACCTTAACACTAAACCTAACATTAACCATAACCCTAACCCTTACCATAACCCTACCACTAACACTAAACCTCATTCTAATGCTAACCTTAACACTAACTCTAACCATAACCCAAGCCTTACATTAACCCTAATCAAACCAAAACCTAACACTAAACCTAAACTTAACCTTAACCCTAACCCTAAAACTAACCCTAACCCAAACTCTAACACAAACACTAATCCTAACCCTAATACTAACCCTAAACTTATCTGTAACCAAATCACTACCCCTAACCTTAACACTAACCCTAACACTAAACTTAAACCTAATCAAAACCCTAACCCAAAAAATAACACTAACCCTAAAAATAACACTAACCCTAATCCTAAACCTAACACTTACCCTATCCCTAACCTTACCCTAATGTTAACACAAACACTAACACTAAACTTAACTATAATGCTAACCTAACACTAATCCTAACCTTAACCCAACCCTAACACTAACCTTAACCCCTAACCTAAACCTAAATCTAACACTAACCTTAACCCATTACCTAATATTAATCCTAACCTTAATCCTAATCCGAAACCTAACCCTAACCCTACCATAACCCTAAACCTCACCATAATGCTAAACTTAACCCTAACCCTAACGCTAAACCTAACATTAACACTAACCCAAACTATACCACAAACACTAACTGTAACCCTAACACAAACACTAACACTAACCCTAAACCTAATCCTAACAATAACTTTAACCCTAATCCTAAACATATCTCTAACCCTATCCCTTACCCTAGCACAAACTCTAACCCTAACCCTAACCCTAACACTAACACTAACACTTACCCTAACACTAACACTTACCCTAACACTAATCCTAACACTAACCCAAACCCTAACACAAACTCTAATGCTAACCATTTTTAACCTTAACCTAACCCTACTCGTAACCTAAACTTTACCCTAACCCTAAACCTAACACTAACTATAAAACAAACCCTAACCCTAAATCAAAAGATAACACTAACAATAACCCTAACCAAAAACCTAACCCTAAATTTAATCCCAAAACAAAACCTAACCCTAACCCTAACCCTAAATATAATGCTAATCTGAAAGCTAATAATAACATTAAAAGTCACCCTAATCATAACCCTAACACTAACACTAACACTAATCCTAACCCAAACATTAATCCTAATTCTAACCCTAAACCTAGACATAACACTAACCTAATCCTAATTCTAAACCTAGCTCTAACAATTACCCTAACCTTAAACCTAACCCAAAATATAACTCTAACCCTAAATCTAACCATAACCCTAATCCTTAACCTTACAATAACCTTAACCCTAAAGCTGACACTAAATCTAACCCTAACCCTAACAGTAACCCTAACCCTTAACCTAAACCTCACCCTTACATTAAACGTAATCCTAAACCTAAACCTAACCATAACCCTAAACCAAAACCTAATACTAACCATAATCCTGACCCTTAACCTAAACCTAATCCTAACTATAACACGAAACCTAACATTTACTAACCCTAACATAATCATAAACATAATAATAACATCAACACTAACCCTAAGCCGAAACCTAATTCTAACCCTAAAACTAACCCTAATACTACCAAAACCCTAACCCTATCCCTAACCCTAACTTTTACATTAAATCTAAACATAACTCTAAACATGATATTAACCCTAATCTTAAACCTAACTCTATTTCTAAACAGAATTATAACACTAAACCAAACACTAAACCTAAATCTAACGCTAACTGTAACCCTAACCCTAAACCTAAACCTAAATATAACACTACCCTTAACCCTAACACTAACACGCACCCTAAGCCAAACCCTAACTGTAACCAAAATTAACCCTAAATCTATCCTTAACATGAAACCTAAAACCAAACCTAAACCCATCCTTAACACTAAACCTAATACTTACCCTAACCCAAACTTAACCCTAATCTTAACACTTACCCTAACCCTAACCCTAACACTAACCCTAACCCTAACCCTAACACTAACTCTTATTATAATCCTAAATCTAAACCTAAACCTTATTCTAATGCTGAACCTAACCCTAACACTAACCCTAACCCAAACCTAACACTATCCCTAACACAAATACTAACCCTAAATTTAACCACAACCCAAACCCTAATCCTAAAGCTAAACTTAATACTAATTCTAACATAACAAACCGTAACATAAACCGTGAAATTAACCGTAACCCTAATCCTAACCAACCCTAAATCTAACCCTAAATTTACACTAAGCCTAACCCTAACACTAACCCTAATCCTAACCTTAATCCAAACACTAACACTAACCCTAACAATAACAAAAATCCTAACACTAATCCTAACACTAACACTAACACTAACCCTAACATGAACTCTAACCAGCCCCCTAAAACTAAACCTTACCCTAATCCTAACCCTAAAATTAACCCTAACCCTAAAACTAACCCTAAACCGAACCCAAACCCTATCTCTAATCTTAAACCTAACACTAATCCTAACCCTATCAATAACCCTAACCATAACTATAACCCTAACCCTAAGTCTAAACCTAATCCTAAACCTAAACCTAACACTAACTATAACACTACCCTAATATGAACCCAAACATAACCCTAACCCTAACCTTACCCTAACACTAACCCTAACACAAACCCAAAATCTAACACTAATCTTACTAACCGTAACCCTTAACCTAACACTAACCATAACACTAACCCTAACACTAACCCTAACACTAAAACTAATTCTAAATCTAACACTCAACAAAACACTAATTTTAACCCTAAAACTAACTGTAATGTTAACACTATCTCTAACCCTAACCCTTACACTAACACTAACCCTAAACCTAACATGAGCCATAAACCTAACCCTAACACTAACTTAAAACCTGTTCCTAATCCTAACCATAACCCTAAAACAAATCTTAACCCAAACCATAGTTTTATACTTAACCTAACCCTAACCCTAACCCTAACCCTTACCTAATCCTAACCCTAACTTTGACACTAACCAAAACACTAAAATTAAACCATACCTAACCGAAACAATAACCATAATCCTAACCCTATCACTAACCCTAACCGTAAAGCTAACACTAAATCTAATTTTAACAGTATCCTTAACCCTAAAACTAACACTAACCCTAACTGTAACCCTAGAACTAACACTAACACTAACCCTACTTTTAACACTCACAATAAACCTAACCCTAACCCTAACCCTAACCCTAACTCTAACCATAATCCAACCATAATTTTAAATCTAATCCTAACACAAATTCTAATCATAACTCTAACCCTAACACAAAACACAACCCTAACCCTAAAACTAAGCCTAATACTATCCCTAAATCTAACCCTAACTTTAACTCTGACACTAATCCCAACCATAACAGGAAACCTAACCCTAACTCACCGCTAATACTACCACTAACCCTAATCCTAAACCTTACTCTAACCCTAACCCAAACCCTAACACTAACCCTGACCCTAACTCTAACCCGTACTCTAACACTAACCCTAACACTAAACCTAAACCTAACTGTAACCCTAACTGTAACACTAACCCTAACCCTAACTCTAACACTAAAACCAAACCTATACCAAATCCTAAACCTAACACTAACACTAACCCTAACCTTAATCCTAACACTAATTCTAACCCTAAATGTTACAGAAACCCTAACTGAAACACTAACACTAACCCTAAACCTAATCCTAACCAAAACACTAACACTAACCCTAATCCTAACCCTAATCTAACACGAACCCTAACCATAACACTAAATATTACTCTAATCCTAATCATAACTTTAACCCTAACCTTTACTGTAAACCCCACCCTAAACCTAACCCTAACCCTATCTCTAACCCTAACCCTAACACAAACCCTAAACCTAACGCTGACCCTAAGTGAAACACTAATTCTAACCTTAACACTAACACTAACCAATAACTTACACCTAACACTAACACTAAACCTAGCCCTAACCCTAACACAAAACCTAAGAATAACCCTAACAGTAACCCCAAAACAAACCGGCAACTTAATGTTAAACCGAAACAAACCCTGACCCTAACCCTAATTTAAACAAACATCATAACTCAAAGCACCACCCTATCCCAACCTAACCTTAACCCTAACCCTTATAAAACTCTAATACTAAACCTTACCCTAACACTAATCCTAACCCTTACCCTAAACTGAACACTATCATTAATCATAACCCTAACCCGAACCATAACACTAACCCTAAACTTAACCCTAATCCTAACCCTAATGCTAAACCTAACACTAATCCTAACTGTAAAACTAACACTAATCCTATCCATTAACATAAAATGAACCCTAACACAAACACCAACCCTAACATTAAACCTACCCCTAATTCTCACCCTAACAATAACCCTAACCCTAATCCTAACTGTAACACTAACACTAATTTTAACCCTAACCCTAAATCTAACAGAAACCCTAACTCTAACTCTAACCCTAACCCTTACACAAACCCTAACCCAAACCCTACAATGAACCCTAAAACTTAAACAAACCCTAACCCTATAACTAACCCTAACCCTAACAATAACACTAACCCTAAACCTAATCCTAACCCTATCACAAACACTAATCCTAATCCTACTCCTAAACCTAAACCTAACCCTAACCCTTACCCTAACACTAACCCTAACCCTAACCCTTAGCCTAATCCTTTCCTTAACCCTAATCATAACACTAACCCTATCCCTACCCTTAACCCTAACTATAACCCTAATATTAACCCTAACTCTAACCCTAATCCAACTGTAACCCTAACCCTAACACTAACCCAAACCAAAAACCTAACCCTCAACCTAAATCATAATCTTAGCCCTAACCCTGACCTTAACACTAATCCTAACACTAACCCTAATCCTAACTATTAAACTTACCATAACCATAAACTGATCCCTAACCATGATCCTCACCCTAATTCTAAAACTAACCCTGAACCTAACCCTAACCAATACCCTAACAAGTACCCTAACTCTTAAATAATTCTAACAGTAAACATATTTCTAAACTTATCACTAACTCTAACTGTAACCCTATCCCTCACTAACCCTAACTCTAACACTAACCCTATCCCTAACATAACCCTAACACTAACAATAACCCTAATCCTAAACCTAACCCTAACTCTAGCTCTAACCCTACCCTTAAACCTGACTCTAACCCTAACCCTAAAACTAACCCTAACTTAAAACATAATATAACCATAACCCTAAATCTAACCCCAACACAAACCTTTACTCTAACCCTGACCCAAACCTAACTCTATCCCTAACTCTAAACTGAATCCTAACTGTAACTGTTACCCTAAATCTAACCTTAACCCTCACCCTAACAGAAACCCTAACACTAATCCAAACCCTAAACCTAACCTAGCCCTAAGTCTAACACTAACCCTAACCCTAACATTATCTCTTTCTGTAACCATAACACTAACCCTTACACTTACCCTAACCCTAATCCTAAGCCTAATCGTAACCGTAACCCTAACCCTAAGATGGATCCTAATTTCAACACTAACCCTAACGGTAACCGTAACACTAAACTTAACCCTATCCCTAACACAAACCCTAACTCTTACACTGATCCTAACCATAACCCTAACACTATCCCTAACCCCAAACCTAACCCTATCACTCACATTAATGCTAAACATATCCCTAAACATATCACTAACCCTAACCCAAATTCTAAACCGAACCCTAACAATAACAATTACCCTAATTCTAACCCGAAACTAACAGTAATACAAACCTAACCGTAAACTTAAAACTAATCCTAACCCTAACCCTTACCCTAACACTAAACTTAACGCTAAATGTAAACCTAACACTAAATATAAATCAAATCCTAACCCTAACTGTAACGCTAACCCTCACCCTATGCCTAACATTAACCTTAAACCTATTTCTGACCCGAACACTAACCCTAACCCTAACCCTAATACTAACCAAATTACTAAAACTAACCCTAATCCTAAACCTAACCCTAACCCTAAAATTAACTCTAACACTAACCCTAAACCTAACACTTAACATAATTCTATACCTAAAACTAACACTAACACTTCCGCTAAACCTAACCCTAACTTAAACACTAACCTTAACCCTAACTCTAAGCCTAACCCTAATCTGAACTCTAAGCCTACACTTAATACTAACAATAACCCTAACACTAAGCCTAAAACTAACACTAACCCTAACCTTAACACTAACTCTAAACCTAACTGTAACCATAACACTAACTCTAAACCTATCCCTAACCCTAACAGTATAATTAATCCTAACCCTAACCCCAAAACAAACACTAACACTAAACCTAACCCTAAACCTAACCTTAAACCTAACACTCACCCTAACTCTAACCTTAAAATGAACCCTAATTTTAAACCTAACATTGAACCTAATGCTAACCTTAACTCTAACCATAAATTTTAAAATAACCCTAAGCCTAACCCTAACCCTAACACTAAACCTAACACTAACCCTAACCCTAATTCTAAACCTAAACCTAACTATATCCTTAACTCAAACTCTAAAACTAACCCTAATCCTAACCCAAACCTTAACACTCACCCTAACTCTAACCCTAACCCTAACCCTTACAATAACCTAACCCTAACTCAAACCCTATCATAATCATATCCCTAACCTAAACCCGAACCCTAACACTAACTGTAATCATCACCTTACCATAAAAATAACCTTAACCTTAACACAAAACCTAACCCTATGCCGAACCCTAAAACTAAACCTAACACTCATTCTAAACCTAACAGCATCCCTAACCCAAACCATAAACATAAATTGTACCTAACACTAACGCTAACACTTACCTAACCAAACCCAAATTTGCACAGTAACACTAATGGTAACACTAATGCAAACTGTAACCCTAACATGAACCCTAAACCTAACCATACCACTAAGCCTAACCATCACCTAAACCATAACACCAACACTAACACTAACCCTAAACTTAACCCTATACCTAAGCCTAACAGAAACTCTAATCCTAAGCCTAAGCCTAACCCTAAATCTAACCTAACAGTAACTTTTACCCTAACCCTAACTCTAACAATAACCCTAACCCTAAACCAACTGTCACCATAACCCTATCTCTAAAACTAATAATAACCCTTACACTAAAACTAACACAAAACCGAAACCTCCATTAAAACCCTAAAACAAACACTAATGCTAAATTTAACCCTAACCCTAACCCAAAACCTAAACCTAAACCGAACACTAACCCTAAGACTAAACCTAACCCTAACTCTAATCCTAACCCTAAACTAACCCTAACTGTCACCCTAACCCTAACACTAAACCTAAGCCTACAACTAACCCTAACAATAACAATAACTTTAACACTAACCCTAACCCTAACCTACCCTAAACCTATCCCTAAACCTAACTCTAATAATAACCATAACTGTTAACATATACCTAACCCTATCTGTAACCCTAACACAAACCCTAATCCTAACCCTAACACTAACCCTAATCCTAACCCTAATCATAAAACTAACCCTAACCCAAACTTTATACTAACACTAATTCTAACCATTACCCTAAACCTAACCGTAAACCTTCATTTAACCTTTGCCCTAACACTAACACTAACTTTAATCCTAACCCTAACCCTAAGCCTAACTGTAACATAAACCTCAACCATGACCAAAACCTGAAACTTAACCTAACCCTATATTAACCCTAACCTAACACTCACCCTAACCCTAAACATAACCATATCACTAATCCTATACCTAATTCTAACCGAAACGCTAACCCTACCCTAACCTTAACCCTAATGGTAACACTAACCCTAACCTTAATCCTATTCCTATCATGAACCCTAAATTTTGCCCTAACCCTAACACTAACCATAAACCTAACCCTAACATGAACTTTAACCCTATCCATAATAAAAATCGTAACACCAACCCTAACTCTAACCCAAACATTAACCATATCATTAACCCTAACCTTAACACTAAACCAAAAACTAATGCTAATTCTAATCTTAATTCTAACACGAATTCTAATCCTAAACCTAAAACTAACTATAACACTAAGCCTAAATTTGATTCTAACCCACACCATCACCCTACCACTAAGGCTAACACTAACCCTAACACTAACAATAACCCTAACCCTAAATCTCACCCTAACCCTAATCCTAAACCAAACAGTAACCCTAACACTAATCCTACCACTAACACTAAAGCTATCTATAACCCTAAACCAAATACTAATGCTAAACCTAACGCTAACCCTAACACCAACTATAAACTAACCCTAACCCTAAACTTAAATGTTACACTAACCCTAACCTTAACACTAACAAAAACCCTAACCGTAAACCTAACCTTAACATCACCCTAACCCTTACTCTAACCTAAACCTAACCAGAACCCTATCCCGAAAATTAATACTAAATGTAACCATAACCATAACTGTAATGCTAATTGTAACCCTAACACAAACCTAACACTTATCCTAACACTGAACCTAACCCTAAACCTAACCATAACCATAACCCTAACCCTGACATAAACACTAACCCAAACCCTAACCCTAGCCTAACCCTAACGATAATGCTTACCTAACCCTAAACACAATCCTAACCCTAACACTAACACTAACAACAACTCTACCCATAACTTTAACACGAACCCTAACCTAACCCTAACCCTAGCACTAAGACTAACACTAAACCTAAACATACCACTAAGCCTAACCCTCATCCAAACACTAACCATAAACCTTACACTAACCCTAAACCTAAAGCTCTCCCTAATCTTAACATAAACCCTAACACTAAACCTAACCCTAGTGTAAAACTAAACACTTACACAAACCCTAAACCTAACCCTAACCCTCACCCAAACACTAACCCTAACTCTAACACTAAATCTAAACCTAACCCTAATTCTAAAATAAACACTAATCCTAACCCTAACCCTAATACTAATCCTAACCCTAATTTTAAACCCAAACCTCACACTAACCCTAAGCCTAAACCTAACACTAATCCTAACCCTAAAACTAATACTCACCGTAATCCAAGGAATAACCCTAATGCAAACAATAACACTAACACAAACCCTAACCCTAACCCTAACACTAATCCTAACCCTAACCCAAACCCTAAACATAAACCTAAATCTAACCCTAACCCTAACCCTAAACCTAACACGAAACTTAACCGTAAATTTAAACCTAACCATAACCCTAACAATAACACTAACCTTAACCCTAACTCTTACCCAAACCTACCCTAACAGTAACCCTAACCCTCACCCTGATCCTAAATGTAACTGTAACTCAAAACATAACCCTAATGGTAACCCTAACACAAACCCTAAACCTAACCCTACAACTAACTCTAATCCTAAGCCTAACACAAACCCTAACCGTAATTTTAAATGAACATGAATTCTAACCATAATCCTAAATCTAATCCTAAACCTTAACGTAACCCTAATCATAACACAAACCTTAACTTTAACCAGAACCCTAATCTTAACCTAACCCTAAACATAACCCTAACCTAACACTAACCCTATACCTAACCCTAATCCTATCACTAACCCTATGCTTTATCCTAACCCTAACACTAACCTGAACCCAACCTACTACGAACCCTAACCTTAACCCTTATCCTAACCATAACCATAGGAGTAACAATAACCCTAACCCTAACCCCAACTTTAAAGTTTTAATTAACTTTAACCCTTACACTATACCTGACACTAACCCTAACACTAACACTAAATCTAAAACTTATTATAACCCTAACCCAAATACTAATGCTCAACCTAACTGTAATCCTAACACTAATCATAACCCTAAACCTAAATCTAACACTAACACTAAACCTAAGCCTAACATGGACTGTAACCATATCCCTAAACTTAACCTAACCCTAACACTAACCTAACCCTAACCGTAACATTTATCCTAACACTAATCCTAACTCTAACCACAACCCAAACACAAACACTAACCCTAATCCTAAACCTAAACCTAACCTAACCCTAACCCTAACTTTAAAACTAACACTAACTCTACCCATAACCCTAAAACTAACCCTAAACCTAACCCTAACCCGAAGTCTACTCTGAATCCTAATCTTAATGCTAACCCTAATGTAACTCTAACTGTAATACAAAACTCAACCTTAACCCTAACTCTAACAAAAACCATCATCCTAATCCTAACCCCAACCAAAACACTAATGATTATCTAAACCTAACTTTAACCCTAACACCAAACCTAATCCTAACAATAACCCTTCCACTAACCCTAACACTATCACTAACCCAAACCTAACCCTAAACTTAACACTAAACCTAACCCTAACTGTAGCGCTATCCCTAAACCTAGCACTAACCAGAACACTAACCCGAACACTAATCCTAACTGTAAACCTAACCCTAACCCTAAACGAAACCATAACCATAACTCTAACATAACCCTAATGCTAAATTTATCTAACCCTAACAGTAACCCTAACCTAACACTAACCCTGACACTAACCCTAACCCTAAACTTAACACAAACCCATACACTAACCATACCACTACATCTAACCCCAACTCTAAACCTAACACTAACTCTAAACCTAACCTTAATCCCAACACTAACACTAACACTAATCCTAATCCTAAACCTAACACTAACACTAACTCTAACTCTAAACCTAACAGAAACCATAACCTAAACCATAACCCTGACCCTAACCTAACCCTAACTCTCACACTTACCTAATCCTAATCATAACGTTAACCCTAACCCTAAACCTAACACTAAAAATAACCCAACCCTAATCCTAGCCCTAACCTGAACCTGAAACTAAACCCTAACCCTAACACTAAAGCTAATCCTAAACTCAACCCTAACCCTAATCCTAACACTACCACTAGCCCTAACCCTAACACTAACCATAACATTAATGTTAAACCTACACCTAATTCTAATCTAAACCTAACCCTAACCCTAACCCAGACACTAACCCTAAAGCTATACCAACCATAACTCTAACACTAACACTAACAGTAAACCTCATACTAACCCTAACAATAAACTTAAACCTAACCCTAACCCTAATACTATAACTAAATTTAACCCTAAACCTAACACACATCCTAACTTTAAAACTAACAATAACCATAACCCTAATCCTGACCCTAAACCTGATACTAATCCTAAACCTAACCTTAACACCAACACTTACCGTAACAGAAACCCTAACACAAAACCTCACCCTGACACTGACTGTATCCCTATCTCTAACTCTAAATATAACAGTAACACTAACTCTAACCCTAACACTAACCCTAAACCTATCTATAAACCTAACATTATACTTAACTCTAAACCTAACCCTAACCCTAACACTAACACTAAATCTAACCCTAATCCTAAACCTTACCCTTATATGAACCATAACTCTAACCCTAAACCTAACAAAAACACTAAACCTAACCCTAACCCTAATACTAACACTAACCCTAAACCTAACCCTACTGCTAACAATAAACCTAAACCTAACCCTAAACCTAACCCTATCCTAAACAAGAAACATAAACCTAACACTAACACTAACACTAACCTTTACCCTTCCCCTAACACTAAACCTAAACCTAACACTAAACCTAACACTAACCCTAACCTTATCCCAAACATGATACCTAACCCTAACACTAACATTGATGCTAACTCTAACCCTAAACCTAACCCTAGAACTAACCCTAACCCTAACTCTAAACATAACACTATCACTAACCCTAACACTAACCCTACACCTAACATTAACCCGAACCCTAACCCAAACATGAAACCTAACCCTAACCCTAACACTACAACACTAACCTTAACCCTAACCCTAACACTATCCATAACACTAATCCTAACCTTAAGGCTAACACTAACCTAAACCTGTACCAAAACCTAACACTAACCCTAACCCTAAACCTAATCCAAAAACTAACCGTAACCGTAACCCTAACCCAAACCCTAACATTATTCCTAACAGTAAACATCAACCTAACACTAACATTAAACCTAAACCTAAACCTATCACTTATCCTAAACCTAACCTTAACCCTAATGTAACACTAAAACCTACCCTATCCCTAACTCTAAAATTAATTATAATTATTACTATAACCATAACCATAACCCTTACTGTAAGCCAGACACTAACCCTAAACTTAACCCTAACATTAAACAAAACCCTAACACTTACCCTAACCCTAACCTTATCACTTACACTTATACTAACACAAATTGTAACCGTGACCCTAATCCAAACCCTAACCTTAACCCTAACCCTAACACTAAACCTAACTATAAACCCAACAAAAACTCTAACCCTATCCCTAACCCTAACAATAACCCTAACACTAACAATAAGGCTCACCCTAACCCTCACCCTAACCCTAACAGGAATCCTATTTATAAACCTAACCTAACACTTACCCTAAACCTAACCTTAACACCAACACTAACCTTAAAACTAATTCTAACCCTAACCTAATCCTAATCCTTAACCTAAACCTAAACCTTACCCTAACCCAAACACTAACCCTAACTCTAACTTTAACCATAATACTAACGGTAAGAGAAATCCAAATCCTATCCCTAAACCAAAACATATCACTAACCCTAAACCTATCACTAACCCTAAAACTAACCCTAATCCTAACCCTAATCTAACCCTAACTCTTACCCTAAACCTAAAACAAACCCTAAGTCTTACCCTATCCTTAACCCTAACACAAACAATAAACCTAAACCTAAAACTAAACCTAACTCTTAACCTAACCCTAACTCTAACCCTAAACCTAACCCTATCCTAGCCCTAACACAAACCCTAACTCTAAACATAACCCTAACCATAACACTAACCCTAAGCCTAACCCTACCACTTGCAGTAACCCTAATCCTAACCCTAAAACTAACTCTAACCCTAATCTTAACTATAACCCTAATCCTATCCCTAAAAAAAATTAACACTAACCATAACCTTGACCAAAAATCCTAACCCTAAACCTAACCCTTTCCCTAACACTAAACCTCACACTAACTCTAAACTGACCATAACCCTAAAACAAACCCCACTGCTAACCGTAACCCTAACTCCAACCTAACCCTAACCCTAACCCTAACCTAATCCTTACCTTAACCCTAAAAATATCCTTAACCCTAAATCTAACAATAACCCTAACCCTAACCTTATCCAAAACCTAAACCTAAATGTAATCCTAACACAAACCTTAACTCTAACCCTAACCCAAATCTAACTCTAACCCTAAGTCTAAACTGAATCCTAACTGTAACAGTTACCCTAAGTCTAAACTTAACCCTCACTCTAACAGAAACCCTTACACTAAACCTAAACGTAACCCTAACCCTAAATCTAACACTAACCCTAACCTAATACTAACTTTATCTGTAACCGTAACTCTAGCCCTTACCCTTATGATAACCCTAATCCTAAGCCTAACAGTAACCCTAACCCTAACCCTAAAATGAACCCTAACCCTAAACCTAAACCTATCCATAACACAAACACTAACTCTTAAACTAATCCTAATCATAACACTAACCCTAAACCCAAATGTAACCGTATCACTAACACTAACCCTAAACATATCCCTAAACCTATCACTAACCCTAACCCTAATCTTAAACTTAAACCTAACACTAACACTAACCCTAATTCTAACCCTAACCTAACAGTAACAATACCCTTAACCCTAAACCTACCATAAACTTAACCCTAATCTTAACCCTAACCCTTACCCTAACACTAAATCTAAATCTAACACTAAACCTACACTGAACCCTAACTGTAACTGTAACACTAACACTCACCCTAGGCCTAACATTAAAATTAAACCTATTTCTGACCCTAACACTATCTATAACTCTAACCCTAACACTAACCAAATTACTAACACTAACCTTAATCCTAAACCTAACCCTAACCCTAACACTAACCCTAAACCTAACCTTTACTATAACTCTAAACCTAACCCTAACCGTAACACTAACCCTAAATCTAACCCTAACCATAACACTAACCATAAACCTAACCCTAAATTTAACACTAACCCTAACCCTAACTCTAACCCTAACCAAAACTCTAAGCCTAAAACTAACCCTAACCCTAACATTAACACTAACTCTAAACCTAACTGTAACCATAACACTAACTCTAAACCTAAACCTAACAGTATAATTAACCCTAACCCTAACCCTAAAACACACAGTAACACTAAACCTAACCCTAACCCTAACCTTAACATGAACCCTAATTTTAAACCTAACACTAAACCTAATGCTAATCCAAACCCTTACATTAACCCTTACACTAACCCTAAACATAACCCTAATCCTAACCCTAAAACTAACCGTAATCCTAACCCTAACCCTAATGTTAACCCTAACCCTAAACCTAACGCAATATTTAACACTAACACTAACCCTAACCCATACGTAATTTTAACCATAACCCTAATGCTAACACTAACCCTAACCCTAATCCTAACTCAAATTCTAAGCCTATCCTGAAAACTAACTTAAACCGAAGCCTAACCCTAACCTAAAACTATACCCTAACACTAAGCTTAACTGTAACCCAAACCTTAACACTAACCTTAACCCAAACCACAACCCTAACCCTAACACTAACCCATAACTATTTCAAAAACCTAACACTTAACCTGACCCTAACCCTAACACTAATTCTAATGTTAACCCTAAACCTAGCCATTACTCTAACCCTAACCCTAACCCTAAGACGAACCATAACCTTAAGCCTAACACTAACCCTAACCATAACACTAGCCATAAGCCTAACACTAACCCTAACCCTAACAGTAAACCTAAACCCAACTTTAACACTAAACGTAAAGCAAACACTAACACTAACACTAATCCTAACACTAACACCAAACCTAACCAAAACCTTAACCCAAACTCTAACCCTAACTCTAACCCTAAACCGAACACTAAAACTAAACCTAAGCCTAACCATTACCCTTAAGCTAAACCTTCCCTAACCTGAACAATAAACATAACCCTAAACATAATCATAACACTTACACTAACACTAACCATTCAACTAAGCCCAACTAAACCAAACCCTAACCCAAACCCTAACACTAACCCTGAACACAATCATAACCTTAACACTAACATTAATCATAACCCTAAACTTAACACAAACACTAATATTAACTCTAAGATTAACCCTAACACAAACCCTTCCTGAACCAAAATCTTGACCCTAATCTAACCCTAACCCTTACTTTTACCTAACCCTAACCCTAGCCCTAGCACAAACACTAATCATATCCCTAAACCAAACACTGGCTCTATCCCTTAACTTAACCCTAACCCTAAACTTAACACTAATCCTAACCCTAACCCTAACACTAACTCTAACTGTAACCCTAACCCTAACCCTCACACTTACCCTAACCTTAACCCTAACCCTAACACAAAGCTTAACCCTAAACCTAACCCTAAATATAAAACTAACCAAAAAACTAACCCTAATCCTAATCATAACCTTAAACCTAACCCTAATGCTCACCCTAACTCTACCCATAAAACTAAAAATAAACCCAAGCCTAACCCTAAAGCTCACCTTAATCCTAACCCTAACCCAAAACCTAACACTAACCCTAATGCTAACATTAAACCGAAACCTAACTATAACCTTAACCCAAACACTAAAAGTCAGCCTAATCCTAACCCTAACGCTAACAATACCCTAACCCTAACCCGAAACCTATCATAATCCTATCCCTAACCTCAACCTGAACACTAACACTAACTGTAATCATAATCCTAACCATAAAACTAACCTTAAACCTAACACAAATCCTAACCGTATCCTGACCCTTACACGAACCCTAACATTATCCTAAACCGAACAACTTTAACCCAAACAATAAGCCGAACTTTTACCTAACCCTAAAGCTAACGCTTACCTAACCAAAACCAAATCCTAAGAGTAACATTAACCCTAACACTAATGCTAACGGTAACCCTAACATGAACCCCAAAACTAAACATACCACAAAGCCTAACCCTTACACAAACCATAAATCCAAACATAACACTAACCCTAAATGTAACCATACACCTATACCTAGCAGAAATCCTAATCCTAAGTCTAACCCTAAACCTAAACCTAACCCTAACCCTAACCCTAACTTTAACCCTAACTCTAACCCTAAACCTAATCCTAACCCTAACAAAAACTCTTACCCTAACCCTAAACCTAACCCTCACCATAACCCTATCCCTAAAACGAACACTAACCCCAGCCCTAACACTAACACTAAACTGAAACCTCATTATAACCCTATACCAAATACTCATGCTAACTTTTACCCTAAACCTAACACTAACCCCAAACCGAAAACTAAACCTAACACTAAACCTAAGCCTAAACCTAAACCTAACCCTAACCCTAACCCTAATTCTAACCTAACACTAACCATTACCCTAACCCTAACACTAAATCTGAGCCTACCCCTATCCCTAACAATAAGTATAACTTTAACACTAACCCTAACCCTAACCTACCCTAAACCTATCCCTAATGATTACCGTAACTGTAAACCTAAACCATACCCTATCAGTAACCCTAAAACAAACCATAACCTTAACCCTAACACTAATCCTAACCCTAACCCTAATCCTAACACTAACCCTAACCTTAACTTTATACTATCATTAATTCTAACCATTACCCTAAACCAAATCGTAAACTTTAACCAAACCTAACCATAACACTAACTTTAATCCTAACCCTAAAACTAACCCTAAACCTAAACCTAAACGTAACACAAATCCCAACCCTAACCAAAACCTGAACCATAACCTAACCCTAATACTAACCCTAACCTAACACTCACCCTAACCCTAAACCTAACCATATTACTAAAACTATCCCTAACCCTAACCGAAACACTAACTCTACCCTAACCCTAACCCTAAATGTAACACTAACCCTAAACTTAACCCTATCCTTATCATGAACCCTAACCCTTATTTTAACCCTAAAAATAACCCAAAACTTAACCCTAACATGAACCTTAAGCCTAACCCTAAAACTAACATTAACACTAACCCTAACTCTAACCCCAAGCCCTAACCGTATCATTAACCCTAACCTTAACCCTAAATTTAAAATTACCCCTAACCCTAATACTAAGGGTAACATGAATTCTAATCCTAAACCTATACCTAATTATAACACTGAGCCTAACACTAACCCTAACCTTCACCCTAAACCTAACTATAACCAAAATTCAAACACAAATGCTATCCCTAAACCTAACCCTAACCTTAACTCTAACCCTAACACTAAACCTTACCCTAACACTAACCATAATCCTAACCCTAACACTAACACAAATCCTAACCCTAAAGCTGACACTAACACTAACTCTAACACTAACCTTACCCTAACACTAACCCTAAGCCAAAACCAAACCTAACCCTAACCCTAACAGGAACCCTAAACCTACATCTAAAGCTAAACTTAACACTAACACTCAACCTAACCCTAACCCTATCCCTAAAACTAACACTAACCATAACCCTAACACTTACCCTAAACCTAAACAAAAAACTAACAGTAAACCTATCCGTAACCCTAACCCTAAGCCTTACACTAACCCTAACCCCTAACCCTAACATTAACACTAACACAAATTGAAACCATATCCCTAAACCAAACCCTAAAACTTACCCGAATCCAAAATGTAATGTTAAACCTAAAACTAACCCAAACACTAACCATAAATTTAACTCCAACACTAAACCAAACACTAACCCTAAACCTAACCCTAACACTAACTCTAACTCTAATCCTAACCCTAACATTAGCTCTAAACCTAACCCTAAACCTGACATTAACATTAACAATAACTATAAACCTAACCCTAAACCTAACACTAACCCTAAACCAACACTAAACATAAACCTAACCAAAAACTTAATACTAAACCTAACCCTAACCTTAACAATAATACTAACCTTAGCTCTAACCCTAACACTAACCCTAAACCTAAACCTAACACAAATCCTAAAACTAACCTTAACACATACCCTAACACTAAAAGTAATTTTAACTCAAACACTAATCCTAATCCTAAATCTAAACCTAATCCTAATCCTAACAATAACCCTAAACCTAACTCTAAACCTAACTCTAACACCTAACCATGAGGCTAACACTAACCCTAACACTAATAATAAACCTAACCCTAAATCTCATCCTAACCCTAACCCTAAACCAAACAGAAATCCTAACCCTAATTCTAACACTAACCCTAAAGCTATCTATAACTCTAACCCAAACACTAATGCTAAACCTAACCCTAAACCTAACACCAAATGCAACCTAACCTTAACCCTAAACCTAAACATAACACTAACCCTAACCTTAACCCT